>NW_004444007.1:3819648-3857026 GCF_000243295.1 Trichechus manatus latirostris
TGCTAACCAAAAGGTCAGCAGTTCGAATCCACCAGCTGCTCCTTGGAAACCCTATGGGGCAGTTCTACTCTGTCCTATAGGGTTGCTATGAGTCAGAATCAACTTGATGGCAATGGGTTTGGTTTTGGTTTACATAAGGGACACAGATAAACCTCCCACCCTCCAGTGCCTCGGTTTCCTCCGGGATTCAGTCGAAGTCAAGGGAGGTAGATTATTGTTGAATACAGCAGTAGGTACCTGGTACAGAGCACCTACTCAGTAAAATTTTCACTTCTTTCATTCCCTTCTTCTGATTCACAGCACTTATTCCTACATGGGCCAAGATACTGACCTCCAAACTCCTTCATTTCAAAACAAAAGTATTCCCAATAAAATCAGTTCTACAATTTGAATAATTTTTTAAAAAGTAGTAGAATTAAGGTTATGATTTTATTTATTAAAGTTAGAAATACAAAATAACTTCAATATGTAGAAATAAAAATTATTGCATTCAGTTTGTGAGATTGAGGAAGATTTTGAACATGTCTTAAAAAAGTTTTTTTGTTACTTTAAACAAGTAATGGGGAGGACAAAAACCACATGATCATTTATTGCAATAGCCACAGAAAAAGCAGCTGACAAAATCCAACGTCCTTTCATGATACAAACATTCAACAAACTAGGAATAGAAGAGAACGTCCTCAACCTGACGAAAGGTATCTACGAAAACCTACAGCTAAAACATTAAATGGTAAAGGAATAAGTGCTTTCTTCCTGAGATCAAGAACAAGACATGGATGTCCCCTCTGGCCACTTCTATTCAACAATGTACTAGAGGTTCTAGCCAGGGCAATTAGGTAGGCAAATAAACTAAAAGGCATGCTGACTGGAAAAGAAGAAGTAAAACTATCTCTATTTCCAGATGACATGAATTTGTATATAGAAAGTCCTAAAGAATCTCCTAAAATGCTATTAGAACTAATAAATGAATTCTGCAAGTTTTCAGGACACAAGATCAATACGGAAAACTGAGTTGTATTTCTATACAATAGCAATGAATAATCTGGAAAAGAAACTAAGAAAATTCTATTACAAGAGCATGAAAAAGAATAAAATATTTAAAATAAATTTAACAAAAGAAGTGCAAGATTTGTACACTGGAAACTACAAAATATTAATGAAAGAAATTAAAGAAAACATCTCATGTTCATGAATTGGTGACTTAGCATTGTTAAGATGGTAATATTCCCCAAATTGATCTATAGTTTCAATAAAATTTGTATCAAAATTTCAACTGCCTTTTTTGCAGAAATGGACAAACTGATCCCAAAATTTGTATGGAAATGAAAGGGATACAGAATAGTCAAAACAATCTTGAAATAAACAAAGTTGGTAGACTGACACTTCCTGACTCCAAGTTTATTGCAAGCTGTAGTAATCAGCGTGTACTGGCCTAAGGATAGACATATAGGTCAATGGAATAGAACTGAGAGTCTAGAAATAAACTTTGACATTTATAGACAATTGATTTTCAACAAAGGGGCCAAGAGAATTCAATAAAGAATGAATATTCTTTACAACAAATTGTGCTGGGACAACTGGATATCCACTTACCAAAGAATGAATTTGGACACTGTAAAAATGGCACGACCTCATCTGACTTCAGGGGGAGGAGAGAAAAATCAAGTTCAGCATCAGCCCAAGGCTGATTCCTATCTGGTGGAGGGTCAGATACTTCCACTCTCCAAATTTTTTACCAATTCTCACACCAGCTATCCCTCCCATGGCACTTTCTACTTCTCTGCTGGGTGAGATAATTCATTGCAATGGTCACATAGAACTCACAGACCATACTCACAGTTATAGAGTTCATTATGAAAGTAACAGGTTACAATTCAGTATCAGGATCAACTTGAAGTAACAGGAACAACTCAGGATACAGTCATTCAATCAGTAAAGTTTCTTTTTGGCCGTGCCTGCAGGAAGGCCTGCCCCTTGACCCCTTGGCCTGGTCTCTGCCCTGCTTTGCCAATAACTACCTGGAGGCACCCTACTCTGCCAGAAAACCTCCTGCCCAAAGGTGCTCAGTTCTCTCACCCAGGGGTCAACATGCCACGGTAGAGGCCTCACTCTGTGGGCGGGGAAGCCCTTTGCACTGCCTCGTGCCAGTCCCCTGGTTCTGCTGCCACCGTTTTTCTGCCACCACTTCTCACCATCTCGTCTGTCTCCTGGGTGTAGGAGGTTCTCAGTGCAGGAACCCAGGGTCCAAAAGACACGCTCTACTACTGGCTCTTCTTCTTGATGGGAGTGAGGTCCTCCCTTTCCACTTCTGAGATCGGCTCCCTTTAAGCCTAGAGGTATGGCAAAACTGTCCAATCCCCTTGTTAAGGTTCCATACACCTTATTTTCATGGTCCCACCCCCGCAAGGGTTCCATTCACCTTATTTGCCTTATTAGCAAGCTGTCCGATCCCTTTGGTGGGTCACAAGCACCTCATTTACATAGTCCCACCGAATCATTTTGTGGGAGTCACAAGACCATTGCTAGAAGAGTCATATTAAGTAATTCACTGTAAAGCAGACCTCTACTTCACACCATACACAAAAATTAATACAAAGTAGATCAGAGATCTAAATTTAAGAGTTAAAACTATCAAACACTTCTACAAAACATAGGAGTAAATCTTTGTGATCTTGGGTTAGGCAATAATTTCTTATTTGTGACACCAAATGCACAAAAGAAAAAAGAAAAGATTGACAAGTTGGACTAAATAAAATTTAAAACTTTGTGCTTTAACTGACACAATTAAGGAAGTAAAAATACAATCCACAGAATGGGAGAAAAAACTGCAAATTGTATATCTGATAAAGAACTTGTATCCAGAATACACTAAAAAAATTCTTACAACTCAATAATAAAAATACAAAAAACCCAATTTTAAAATGGGCAAAGGATCTGAACAGACATTTTTCCAAAGAAGATATACAAACAGCTGAGAAGCACATGAAAATGTGCTCAAATCTTTATATTAGGTAAATGCAAATCAAAACTACAGGATATACCACTTAACATCCGTAGGATGGCTATAATCTAAAAGATAAAAAATACTAAGTGTTGGAGAGAATGTGGAGAAACTGTAACCCTCATAGGTTGCTGGTGGGAATGTAAAATGGTGTAGCCACTGTGGAAAACAGTTTGGCAGTTCTTCTTAAAAGTTAAACACAGACTTACCATACAATTCAGCAATTCTACTCGCAGGTATACATACCCAAGTAATGAAAACATAAGTTTAATCAAAAACTTGTACATGAATGTTTATAGCAGCATTATTCATAATAGCCAAAAAGTAGAAATAATCCAAATGTCCAACAAATAATGAATAAACAAAATGGAGGAAATCTATACAATGTAACATTATTTGGCAATAAAAAGAATGAAGTATGTATACATGCTACAACATGGATGAACCCTGAAAACATTATGCTAAGTGAAAGAAGCCAGTCACAAAGGTCCACATATTGTATGATTTCTTTATATGAAATGTCCAGAATGGGCAAATCCATAGAGAAAGAAAGGAGATTAGTGATTGTCTAGGGCTGGATTAGTGGGTGGGAAAGAATGGGGAAATGATTGCTAAATGGTACAAGGTTTCTTCTGGGGTGATAAAAATGTTCTAAAATTGGACTGTGGTGATGGCTGCAGAGCTCTGTGAATATAGTAAAAACCATTGTACAATTTAATAGGCAAATCATATGGCAGGTGAATTATATCTCAATAAACCTGTTTTTAAAAAGAACACATACACAACTCTGAAACTGAATCCAATTAAGAAACTGAAATATTTAGGTACAGAGAGAGTGAAAAGTCATGCAGAAAATCAGATATACTAGAAAGAGACAAAGACAGAAAAAGAGGAGCAGGAGAAAGAGGAGTTGGAAAATCAAGATGGCTTACCTTTTCTAGTGTATTGAAGGAAGGCCAAGACTGATATCCGTATTCAGACACAAATCGAGCTTTGGGGAAAAGTTTCCAATTCCAGCAATCACTGCTATAGCTGTAATAATGTACGTCACCAAAATGCGTGTCATAAGGGTTGTGAGAGACCCAGCCTTCTGCAATAGATTCAACCCCATTTGTAGGACTGGATGTGATAAAGGGACGAGTACTGTCTCCCTAAGGACAGAAATAAATGGTTTAAAGGATAATATTTTCATCCAGAAAAGTACAGATCACTTACTTCTTTAAAAATACTATCCTCCTTGTGAGCGGCCATCTAAGATACTCCACTGGTCTCATCCCTTCGGGAGCGAGGGAGAATGAAGAGAACAGGATACAAGGAAAAGATTAGTCCAAAGGACTAATTGTCCACAGCTACCAAGGCCTCCACCGGACTGAGTCCAGTACAGCTAGATGGTGCCCGGCTACCACCACTGACTGCTCTGACCAGGATCACAACAGAGGGTTCTGGACAGAGCTGGAGAAGGATGTAGAGCATAATTCTAACCCACAAAAAAAAGACCAGATTTACTGGCCTAAAGGAGACTGGAGAAACCTCGAGAGTATGGCCCCCAGACACCCTTTTAGCTCAGTGGTGAAGTTACCTCCGAGGTTCACCATTCAGCCTGGGAGTGGAGAGCCCTGTAAAACCAAATGAGACTAACAAGGTACAGGAGTCCAGTGACAAGGGCCAGAAAGCAGAAGGGGACAAGGAAGCTGGTGATAGGGAACCCAAGGTTGAGTAAGGATATTGTTGATGTGTTGTGAGATTGTTAACCATTGTCATAGGGCAACATTTGTAGTAACTGTTAAATGAGAAACTATTTTGTTCTGTAAGCCTTCATCTTAAGTGAGAATAACAGCACAATTCGAAGAGCATAGTCAATGTCACTGAACTGTGCATGTAGAAATTTTTGAAATGGTGTATCTTTGGCTATGTGTATTTTCACCAAAAAAAAAAAAAAAAAGGTTGAGAAGTTAGAGGGTTGATATGTTGTAGGGTTGTTAACCAGGGTCATAAAACAACATGTGTACTTCTGTTTCATGAGAGACTATTTTTTCTGTAAGCCTTCACCTGAAGTACAATAAAAAAAAAAAAAAAATACTATCCTCCTCCCCCTCAAAAAATATACTGTCAAGTACCAGAAATGCCAAGTAGCTGATAGAAAATAGTAGGATCATTACCCTCCTCTCCTGTTCAACAATGACCTGCACATCTCTGCTCTTCACCAATCTTTTATGTCTGTCTTAGGCTGGGTTCTCTAGAGAAGCAAAACCGGTAAAGCATATAAATATAGAGAGAGAAACAGAGTTATATCAAGGAAATGGCTCACACGGTTGTAGAGGCTGGAATGTCCCAAGTCTGTGGATTAGGATAGAAGCTTCTCCTGATTCACATAGCTGTAGGGGCTGGCAAACCCAAGATCAGCAGGTTGGAGAGCAGGGCTCTTGCTCACAGGCTGTGCAGATTGATGAATCCCAAGCTCAAATCCTAAGAACTGGAGGTCAGATGAACAGGAGCCACCTGCAGGATCCAGAGCTGGCAAAAAGCCAGAACATCTGCTTATATTTGGATGCAGGCCACACTCCCAAGGAAACTCCCTTTCAACTGAGTGGCTACTCACAGCAGATCCCATCATAGCAGTGATCACATATAAACGCTGAGAATCACGGCCCAGCCAAGATGACACACAGTCTTAACTATCACAATATCATTTCATAATTAACATTTAGCTCACTCCTCATAGCAGCTGTTTCTAATCTTTTCCAATCACCTCTTGCCTCCACCCTCATCCATCAGGTGTAATGGCACAGTCTAGTGCAGGGTTTCTCAACCTTGGTACTGCTGACATGTGGGACTGGATATTTCTTTGACGTGTGTATTGGGGGGGCAGGGCACAGGATCTCCTGGGCACTGTAGTATGTTTAGCAGAGTCCCTGACCTTTATCCACTACATGTCAGCAGCACCTCCACCACCACCAATAAAAAAAGTCTCCAGATATTGCCAAATATCCCCAGGGGGCAAAACCACCTCTTCCTGAGAACCTCTGGTCGAGTCATTAAGAACCGAAACCAAAAAACCAAACCCATTGCCATCAAGTAGATTCTGACTCATAGCAACCCTAGAGGACAGAGTAGAACTTCCCCATACGGTTTCCAAGGAGTGGTTGGTGGATTCAAACTGCCGACATTTTGGTTAGCAGCTGAGTTCTTAACCACTGTGCCACCAGGGCTCTGAGAGACTATTAATTCAGGTGGACTTGAGTTTAAATCCCAAATCAGAACCTTATTGTTTTTGGACAAGCTTAAGCCTCAGTTTTCTCATCTGTAAAATGAGGATAGGAACAGTACCTCCTTCACAGGACTACATTGAATATTCAATGAGATAACTCATATATGAAAGAGACAGCTAAGTTACCCCCAAAATTCATGTTCCCCTTTCCATAAGATAGAGCTGTCTCTAGGAAGTGGCTGCCTAGCCAGAGTCTACACTTCCTAGCTCTCATGGCATCTGTGTGGGGCCATGTGCCTAGTTCTCATCATCTTCAGCCTGGGGAATAGTTAGAAGACAGAAGGAGCCTGGGTCTCCAAAAGGAAGAGAGCTGCCCATCAATCAGAGGCAACCACTTTGTAGTATTAGTGAATAAGAAACTTTTATTGTGTTGTTGTTAGTTATCATTGAGCCAGCCCTCAACTCATGGCGACCCCATGTCACAACAGGATCAGACCATTGTGATCCATAGGGTTTTCACTGGGTGATTTTCAGAAGTAGATCACCAGGTCTTTCTTCCTAGTCTGTCTTAGTCTGGAGGCTCTGCTAAAACCTATTCAACATCATAGCCACCACAGGTGGTGGCTGCACATGAGGTGCACTGGCGGGAATAAAACCCAGGTCTCCCACATGGAAGGCAAGAATTTTATCACTGAACCACCACTGCCCCCCTTGAAATTCTATGGTTTATTTGGTGGCACAGTGGTTAAAGCACTTGTCTGCTAACTGAAAGGTCTGGTGGTTCAAACCCACCAACCACTCGACGGGAGAAAGATGTGGCAGTCTGCTTCAGTAAAGATTTCAGCCTTGGGATACCTATGGGGCAGTTCTATTCTGTCCTAAAGTGTCACTATGAGTCAGAATCGAGTCAATGGCAATGGGTTTGGTTTTTATTTAATGTAGTGCCTCGCACATAGGTGGAACTCAAAATGATTTCATTATTATCCCATCAATAGATGAGCTCACTTCCTATTTCAATGAAGACATTCATTCATTTAGCAAATATCTGTCAAGTGTTTATTGTGTGTCAGGCATTGTTCAGCACTTCAGAGAAAAAGATGAGCAAAACAGCCATGATCTGTGATGTTGCTAAATATTCAACATGAAATCTTTTTTGAGCCTTTACTATGTGCCAGGCATACAGTACTTTCTATGTGCTGAGGCTTCCTCGGGGAACAAGACAGACATGGTGACTGGCCTCTTCAAAGAGCAGATTGCAATCTAGTTGTGAAACCAGACACTGAGCAAGTAATTATAAGCATGACGAATGTTTTGAAGGAAAAGTATAGGGTTCTTTGGGAACGTAAAACGTATTGTAGAAGGCCAGTAAAAGGCTTTCCTGAAAACAGACTTTAGAAAATACCATTAAGTCTCACTTTTTCTTGGTATATCCAACCTGGTTTCCCCCCTTTGTTTCTCTTCTGTCATACATAACAAATCCTCACTCCCTTCCTTTGCCAAATTCTCTGTCTATCCTCTGGGTCACCTTTCTATTTTACTTTGAAATTATAGCCTATAAATTACCCTCCACTTTTTTTTTTTTTTTTAATTTTACTCCACTGCTTTTTTCCCTCAGCCTCCTCAGGAACCCCCTCATCCTAATAAAAATTTCCCTGATCCCTTGCAGTCCATCAGACTTCTTTACCACCCACTCATCCACTCATTCCTCAGCCTCTGTCATTTGGTACCTGATCATTCCACTGAAATTGGTTTTTTGTGGGCTTTTTTTCCCCAAAAACTCCCCATGGGCTTCTACTTACCAAATACAGCAATTCTTTCAGTCCCGATATTACTGCCCCTCTGTGTGCAATAAATGCCCAATTTAGGACATATGATTTCTGAGGCCCTCCCACCCTTGGCTGCTCAACACTGCACTTTCGCGTTCTGGTTTCTCCTGACCTCTCTTATTCTTCCTTCTCTACCTCCCCTCTCCATTCGCAGATGGACACTGCCCTGTCTTTAGCCTTTCCTTGTTCTATACCCTTTCCTGAGACTTCCCCTCTCACAGATGTCCTGATTACTCCCTGCCCACACCTCCATACTTGACCTCTGTCCTCTTCCACTTCCAAATTTACATTCCCAATAGCTAGCTTGACATTTCCACTTGGATTGTCCTGCCAACATCTCAAATCCAACCTTATTTAAAGATGCTTCCTATCTTAACTAATTCTACCCAAGTAGGAGCCATCTTTAATTTCTCCTTTTCTCTCATCTCCCATATTGAGTCACTCTTTAAGTATTGTTAACTCTACAATCAACAGCACCTAATAACCACGATAATCATATTAACTAATATTATAATTAAAATATAATTAATGTATCAATGCCTGGCACATAATAGATTCTCAAAAACTTGGGAGTTCTCAGTTATTATTTCTGTTCTCCTTTCTATAATCTCTTACTGCCCTAATCCTTTACCAGTAAGGTAACTTCCAGAAACATGATCAGGTAAAGCTTCTCCCCTCCCCCAAAGATCCACTAACTTCTCACTGTCTACTAAGTAAAGCCCAACTCCATGACATGATTCAAAGTCCTAAGATCTGGTTCCAACTGCCTTTCCTATCTTTGACTCACCCACACCAATCCAGAAGTCCTTTGCTTCATGCCCTGGGCACTACTTGCTGCTCTCTATGTTACTGTTGTTGTTAGGTGCCGACAAGTCGCTTCCGACTCATAGCGTCCCTATTTATGACAGAATGGAACATTGCCAGATCCTGCACCATCCTCAGAATCATTGCAATTTTTGAGCCCATTGTTGTAGCCACTGTGTCAACCTGTCTTGTTGAGGGTCTTCCTCTTTTTCACTAACTATCTACTTTACCAAGCATGATGTCCTTCTCCAAGGATTGGTCTCTCCTGATAACATGTCCAAAATACATGAGACGAAGTCTCACCATCCTCGCTTCTAAGGAACATTCTGGCTGTACTTCTTCCAAGATAGATTTGTTTGTTCTTCTGGCAGTTCATGGTATATTCAATATTCTTCGCCAACATCATAATTCAAAGGCATCAATTCTTCTTCGTCTTTTTTATTCATTGTCCAACTTTCGCACGCATATGAAGCAAATGAAAATATCATGGCTTGGGTCAGGCACACTTTAGTCCTCAACATTTTTGCTTTTTAAAACGTGAAAGAGGTCTTTTGCAGCAGATTTGCCCAATGCAATATGTCATTTGATTTCTTGACTGCTGCTTCCCATGGGCCTTGATTGTGGATCAAGTAAAATGAAATCCTTGACAACTTCAATCTTTTCTCCAGTTCTCATGATGCTGCTTATTGGTCCAGTTGTGAAGATTTTTATTTTCTTTAGGTTGAGATGTAATCCATACTGAAGGCTGTGGTCTTTGATCTTCATCAGTAAGTGCTTCACATCCTCTTCATTTTCAGCAAGCAAGGTTGTGTCACTTGCATATCACAAGTTGTTAATGAGTATTTCTCCAATCCTGATGCCGCATTCTTATTAATATAGTCTGGCTTCTCAATTATTTGCTCAGCATTCAGATTGAATAAGTATGGTGAAAGGATACAACCCTGACACACACCTTTTCTAATTTTAAACCACTCAGTATCCCCTTGTTCTGTTCAAACAACTGCCTCTTGGTCTGTGTACAGGTTCCACATTAGCACAATTAAGTATTCTGGAATTCTTATTCTTCGCAATGTCATCCATAATTTTTCATGATCCACTCAGTTGAATGCCTTTGCATAGTCAATAAAACACAGGTAAACATCTTTCTGGTAGTCTCTGCTTTCAGCTAATATCCATCTGACATCAGCAATGATATCCTTTGTTCTACGTCCTCTTCTGAATCCAGCTTGAATTACTGGCAGTTCCCTGCTGACGTAATGATGCAACCATTTTTGAATGGTCTTCAGCAAAATTTTACTTGTGTGTGATGTGAATGGTATTGTTCGATAATTTCTGCATTCTGTTGGATCACCTTTCTTTGGAATGGGCACAAATACGGTTCTTTTCCAGCCGGCTGGCCAGGTGGCTGTCTTCCAAATGTCTTGGCAAAGACAAGTGAGCACTTCCAGCATTCCATATGTTTGTTGAAACATCTTAGTTGGTATTCTACCAATTCCTGGAGCCTTGTTTTTTGCTAATACCTTCATTGCAGTTTGGACCTCTTCCTTCAGAACTATCAGTTATTAATCATACTATACCTCCTGAAATGGCTGAACGTCAAACAATTCTTTTTGGTACAGTGATTCTGTGTATTCTGTATTCCTTCCATCATCTTTTCTTGATGCTTCCTGCATCATTCAATATTTTTCCCATAGAATCCTTCGATATTGCTTGAATTTTTTCTTCAGTTCTTTCAGCTTGAGATCTTATGTAAGGTGAGTTTCCCTGGCACGTGGCTTTCATCACCTTTATCTTACAAGAGATAAAAGGAGAGAGAAGCTAGCAAAGAAGGAGGGACATCACCAGCACCAAGAAAGAAGAGCCAGGAGCAAAGCACGTCCTTTGGACCCAGGGTATCTGCACTGAGAACCTCATAGACCCAGAAGAAGATTGATGCTAAGACAAATGTAGATTTCCAAGGATCGTTGGGCCCACACATGTTGAAAGGAGATAAGGACCTTCCTCCAGAGCTGACACAGAAAGCCTTCCCGTAGAGCTGGCACTCTGAATTTGGACTTCTAGCCTCCTAAACTGTGAGAGAATAAATCTGTTTGTTGAAGCTACCCACTTGTGGTATTTCTGCTATAGCACCACTAGATAACTAAGACAGAAATTTGGTATCAGAAGAGTGGAGTGTTGCTCTAACAGATACCTAAAACATGGAAGAGGTTTTGGAATTGAGTAATGGGTAGAGGCTGGAAGACTTTCAAGGTGCCCAATAGTAAAAGCCTAGATTGCGTTGAAGAGATTGTTGGTAGAATTATGGATGTCAAAGGTGATTCTGATGAGGGCTCAGAAGGAAGAGAGCTATACACAACATACATTTTCAGACCTTTTTACTTTTACTCACAATGTTTCTATGACCTAAAATACCTACTAGACAATCCTTTGCCTCAAGGTTCTACTCAACCTTTAAGGTTTGAGAGTCGCCTCTTACTTGAAAGCCTTCCCAGATCTTTCCTGTTAATGGTTAATTAATGGTTTCATCCACATAGTTCCTAGGATTTTGGAACTACATTCTTTTTTTTTTTTTTTAATTGTGCTTTGAATGAAAGTCTATAGCTCTAGTTACTTTCTCATACAAAAATTTATATACACATTGTTATGTGACCCTAGTTGCTATTCCTATAATGTAACAGCACATTCCTCCTTTCCACCTTGGATTTCCCATGTCCATTCAACCAGCTCCTATCCCTTTCTGCCTTCTCATCTCACCTCCGGACAGGAGCTGCTCATTTAGTCTCGCGCATCTACTTGAACTAAGAAGCATTCTCTTCATTAGTATCACTTTATGTCTTATAGTCCAGTCTAATCTTTGTCTGAAGAGTTGGCTTCAGGAATGGTTTTAGTTCTGGGTCAACAGAGAGTCTGGGGGCCATGTCTTCCAGGGTTCCTCCAGTCTCAGTTAGACCATTAAGTCTGGTCTTTTTACTAGAATTTGAGTTCTGCACTCCACTTTTCTCCTGCTCCATCAGGGACTCTCTGTTCCCTGTTAGGGCGGTCATTGGCAGTAACCAGTCACCATCTAGTTCGTCTGGACTCAGGCTGACGCAGTCTCTGGTTTAGGTGGCGCCTTTTGTCTCTTGGGCTAGTATTTTCCTTGTGTCTTTGGTGTTCTTCATTCTCCTTTACTCTAGGTGGGTTGGGACCAACTGATGCATCTTATACGGCCGCTCGCTAACTTTTAAGACCCCACACGCCACTCACCAAAGTGGGATGCAGAACATTTTCTTAATAAACTTTGTTATGCTAATTGACCTAGATGTCCCCTGAAACCATTGTCCCCAGAACCCCGCCCCTGCTACACTGTCCCTCGAAGTGTTTGGCTGTGAGAAACTACATTCTTAACAGCACTTATTTCATTCTGCCCTGTAACACCGGTAACTTTTTCCATGTTTTCCTCTGACAGTAGGTGTAAACTTCATGAGGATAAATGTTACCCTACAGCATCTGGAATAAGGCTTTGCTCCTGGTAGTAGATACTCAATAGATGATGGTTGATTTAAAAACATTAAAAACTATGGTGAGAAATAAGAGCCATCACATGAATAGACATATGCATGCCCATGTTCAATGCAGCATTATCTATAATAGCAAAAAGATGGAAACAATCTAAGTGCCCATCAACAGAAGAACAGATAAACAAATTATGGTACATACACACAATGGAATACTATGCAATGGAATACTGAAGAACGATGATGAATATGCAAAACATCTCACAACATGGATGAATCTGGAGGGCATTATGCTGAGTGAAGTTAAGTCAATCACAAAAGGGCAAATACTGTATGAGACCACTATTATAAAAACCCAAGAAAAGGTTTACACACAGAAAAAAAAAATCTTTGATGGTTACGAGGGAGGGGAGGGGTGGAGAGGGGAAATCACTAACTAGATAGTAGACAAGTGTTAACTTTGGTGAAGGGAAAGACAATACACAATATAGGGGAAGTCAGCACAACTTGACCAAGGCAAAGTCATAGAAGCTTGCTAGACACATCCAAATACCTTGGAAAACCAAGTTACTGGGGCTGAAGACTGGGGCCCATTATCTCCCAGGACATCTAGGTCAACTGGCATAACAGAGTTATACTGATGACCTTTCACTTAGCTGCCACAGCTCCTAACCACTGCACCACCAGGGTTCCAACCAAGTTTTAGAGATGGGTAAATGGAGATTAAGTAAATTGCCCCAGATTACACAGACAGTAAGCAGCCCAGCTAGGATATGGAGTAGAAAATGTTCTACATCTTACTTTGGTGAGTACCATCTGGGGTCTTAAAAGCTTGTGAGTGGCCATCTAAGATATATCTAGTGGTCCCATCCCATTCAAAGCAAAAGAGAATGGAGAAAACCAAAGGACTAATGGACCACATGAACCACAGCCTCCACCAGCTTGAGCCTAGAACTAGATGGTGCCTGGCTACCACCAACAACGGTTCTGACAGAAATCACAGTAGAGGGTCCTGGACAGACCAGGAGAAAAATGTAAAACAAAATTCAAATTCATTAACAAAAAAAAAAAAAAGACCAGACTTACTGGTCTGACAGAGACTGGAGGAACATCCAAGACTACGGCCCCTGTACACTCTGCTAACTCTGAACTGAAGCCACTCCCAAAGTCCACCTTCCAGCCAAAGATTAAACAGGGCTATAAAACAAACAATAACACAAGTGAGGAACACCTTCTCAGTTCAATCAAGTATACGAGACCAAGCGGGCACCATCTGCCCAAAGGCAAAGACAAGAAGGCAGGAAGGGACAGGAAAACTGAACGAATGGACATGGGGAACCTGTAGTGTAAAGGGAAAGGAGGAATTGCTGACACATTGTGGCGATGATTGCAGTCAATGTCACAAAACAATTTGTGTGTAAATTTTTGAATGAGAAACTAATCTGCAATCTAAACCTTCACCTAAAGCACAATAAAAATTTTTTGGAAAAGTATAGTGAGATTATAGGTAATCTTAAATTTTAAAAAATATTGTTAAATATTTTTAAAATACATTGTTATAATGTCTTTGAAGCGAAATTGCAGGAGATGGCCGAACAATTCCCCAAAGCTTGACTCTTTTTGCCCCATTCCTCCAAATTCTTGAATAATTTGGTAAGCTAGGCCAGTCAGTAAAAGTACTAATGAGACTCTGCCTGAAAGTATTCGTCTTTGATATACACTAACATTTCCTTCCATTTATGAATCACTTCCTCTTGAGGCCTGGTTTTAGTCACAAATCTCACAGATCTCTTTTTATATCATAACCTTAAATGTTTATTTGCACCAAGAGATACCATAAGATGCACAAAGAGAATGACCATAAAAAGAAGGCATGAAGTGCAACAGGAAACTAATTAGTATGTGGATGGATCAATTCATGGTGCTTTTCCTTAAATGGTTTATATTTTGAAAGAAATAACAACAGCAATGTCACACTTCATCCCATCCATCTTCAAAGAAACTTGCAATCAATTATTGATCACAAAATCATTTTACAATAATCTTTGTCAGAAAGGCATCATATTTCCATTTCAGAGATGAGGAAGAGGTGGCACACAGAAGCTAATTTTTTCAGTTCAAGAATATTGTGCTAAAATAAGAAATTTAAATTTTGTAAGTATCTTGTTGAATAAAACCAACAGTGATGATGAGGATGGCTAGCATTAATTAAAAGTTTACTATGTGCCAGAGTCTGTGTACTGCACTTTCCATTCATTATCTCACTCAAGCCACAAAAACACTCTAAGAGTTAGGCTCTACTGTTAAAGTGACCCTATAGACAGAGTAGAACTGTCCCACAGGGCTTCCAAGGAACTGCTGGTAGATTCGAACTGCTGACCTTTCACTTAGCTGCCACAGCTCCTAACCACTGCACCACCAGGGTTCCAACCAAGTTTTAGAGATGGGTAAATGGAGATTAAGTAAATTGCCCCAGATTACACAGACAGTAAGCAGCCCAGCTAGGATATGGAGTCAAGTGCTCTTAACTACTATGCTCTGAAATGAAAATCTTCTGCTATTAAAATCCATTTTTTTAAAATCCATCAGATATGAAAAACATAACATTCACCAACACTGTGAATAAAAGATTATAAAATAAATGTGGAAATATTTATTCAACCTTATAGCAGCTCACTTTGTTTTTAATAGAAAAATTCTTCATGATATATGACTTAGTATATCAGGCAAGCTATAAATTTGAATCTATGTTTTTCATGAGTTCTCTCTGAAATTTCTTCAAATAAATGGTTTCATGTTGTCAACTGGGCATACTTAGGCACTAATACCATTTCAAATTGTTTCAGGATAACCAAATGTTTAAAACATCTAATTACAGATATGAAATTGTAAACACAACCAGGTTATTGCATCATATGTTAAACATTAAAGTTTTTAAAAAGTTAAATTATTTGAGGACATTACTATAAAAAAAAAAAGCACCAATGTCACAAAACAATTTGTGTATAAATTTTTGAATATGAAACAAATTTGTGCTGTAAACTTTCACTTATAGCACTATAAAATTGGGAAAAAAAGCTGCTTCCTCTCCCTGCAAAAATGCCAATTTGTATTAACATATGTACATACATACATTTCTGTTAAATATGTTAATATATAATATAGGCCTATTAAACAAATAGAACAGAGAGAACTACCTTAGAGGAAGTGTCCCAAGGTAGAGTTGGGAACCAGCGCTTTACTTTTGCCCTGCCCCTTAAGTAGCATACCAACATGTTCATATAGGATATATATCAAATTCCACGCTTGTATTTACACTTACAGAATTTTAAACCAGCATGTGATGGTTAAGATTGTGTGTCAACTTGGCTGGGCCATGATTCTCAGTGTTGAACAACTAATTCACTCCCATGATTGAAAATGCTGTGAGCAGCCAATCAGATGAAAGGGAGTTTCCTTGGGGGTGTGGCCTGCATCTGAATATAAGCAGACGTTCTGGCTTTTTACTCACTCTGGATCCTGCCGCTGCCTCCTGTCATCTCACCTCCGGTTCTTGGGACTTGAGCTGTCAGCTTATCTGCCGAACTTGGGATTCATCGATCTTCACAGCCTGTGAGTGGAGCCCTGCTCTCTGACCTGCCGATTTTGGGTTCGCCAGCCCCTGCGCTACATGAATCTGGAGAAACCTTGTGGTCTTGCCTGCCAATCTTGGGATTCATCAAACTTCACAGCCTGTGAGTAGAGCCCTGCTCTCTGACCTGCTGATCTTGGGTTCACCAGCCCCTGTAGCTACGTGAATCAGGAGAAACTTTGCAGTCTTGCCTGCCATCTTGGAATTTGTCAACCTTCACAGCCTGTGAGTGGGAGTCCCTGCCCTCCAACCTGCAGATCTTGGGCTCGCCAGCTTCTGCGGCTGCGTGACTTGGGAGAGGCCTTTACCCTGATCCACGGACTTGGGATGTTCTAGCCTCTACAATTGCGTGAGTTGTTGCCTTGATATAAATCTCTCTATATATATATTTATATGCTTTACTGGTTTTGCTTTTCTAGAGAACCCAGCCTAAGACACAACATATCAATAAATCATCTAGTCTAGGGATTCTAAACTTTTGGGGACCCATGGATGGGCTCCAAGCAGTCTGTGACAACCTACAATTGTAAGTGTAATTTTGGTGTATTGTGGAGAGCTTCATAGGTGTGTTAATCCTCAAAGGAGCTCACAACCCATGAATCTTTTCATATGCTGCAGGCTTACAATGGAATACTGTGCATTAAAATGATGTTATTGAAGACTGTTCCCAAAAAGAGCATAAAAATATACTATAACAATATTTAAACTGATCCATTTTTAAAACACATTCAATAACTTCTACTGCATAGAAATCATTACTTACTGCCAGGACGACCTCTCTGATGTTTTTCACATATAGCATCACGTAATCATTGATGTACATTGGGTAGTCACTGGGAGGTATGTCATACCAATTCGTCATCAGAGCTGCTTCATTTTCATTATTGCCACTCCATATGATGATAGAGGGATGAGATTTTAGTCTCCTGATCTGAAATTTAAGAAAACATAAAATGATTTTCAAATGCTAAGCATAAAAACAAAAAACTCAGATCTATGGTTACGCATAAAACTATAGCCATCAGCATGTATGCACATAAATTCTACATGCCAGAAAAGCTCATTACTTAGAAAACGGCTAATAATGTTAGCTGTGGGAATACACATAACATTTTGAGATCTTTGAGATTCTTTTTATCTAGATTATTTAACACCAATTAGACAGGGTTCCTCTTTACTGAAGAAAACACAATCCCTTTGTAAAAAGAAAACTAAACCAATCTCATCATTATCGGAATTGCCACAAGAAGGTTCTAAGAAATACAAAATGCAGGATTCTGTGAGTCCCAAAGACTAAGAGCCCATGATATTACAGGGTTTAGTTTTCAAGAGCAAGCTGGAGTTTTGTGTGGAAAAAATGAGAGAGGAATTGAAGTTTCTATGAAGTTTCCACTGGAGATGAACAAATCAAAAGAACAACTAGAGAGAGTTTTACAATACAGATGAGAACCAGAGGTAAAGCTGGAGAAGTTGGAGGCAGAGGAACAGAAGTTTACAATGGAGGTAAAAGACAAACATAATAGAATACTCTAAAGGAAAAACGCTTAGAGCAATCAAGAGGATGCCTCCTGAAATAACTATCAATGTCATGTCCTGAGAAATCAACTAAGGGTAAGTTACTGAATATATCTAAATATAGAAGAGGACACTAGAGACTCTCTAATCCCTGGCAGCTACGAGACATGAAGCCTACAAGCCTACAAGAACTTGGCTCACTCTGGGCCTTACATACAGATTCAGACATGTCCCTTTCTTGTGACACACTGTGAGACCTGCCCCAACAGAAGAGTGCAGTCACATTTCTTTGAGAACTACAGGGAGAGTCCATGGTCAACAGAAATTCTTTTGGAACATGTTGTGGCAATATTACTTCATTGGTAACTATAACTTCTCTTCCACTGTAATGATTTAAAATAATGGATCTCCACTGATGTTCTCACTGTGGCTAAATAACTCAAGATATATGAAATAGAGATGTGTTAAGATTAAAGAGATATATCTCATTAAAAAATTAAAGTCTTTTGTTTTTCTAAACCAGGCTTGCAAACAGTATTCCCTTTATTTGCCTCTGTATATGCCCACGTAAGTAAGGGCTGCTGCCACAGTGTTACAATGTTTATTGTGCTGATTCCTTGAAAATTGAAATACAAATACTGAAAAGGCAAAGAGCTTCAATCACTCTGTGTTACACATATCCTTCAAACTGGCTTAAAATTTTAAGACAAAGCTTTACTTTAAAATTTTAACAAACTCTGCATAAACGGGTTCTTTTATTTTTTTTTTGGTAATACATAAAAGAATTGAAGGTACATTATATTTTAATTGTTTATATGAAAGAAAATTAAAAATAAGAGTGAAATGCTTATAAATAGCACAACTATAATTCATATATTAAAAGTTATTCACCCATCCATCCATCACCCATCCACCCACTCAACAAATAATCCAGCCAGGTACTGGGGATATAGAAGGGAACAAACACTAGCCCTTAGGGAAATTATAATCTTGCAGGGGTGACAAATCGTTGAACAACTAATTCAAAACGTGTTATGTGTCACAAAGGGCAAGTGGAGGCTGATGTAATCGAGACTTGTGGATAATGGAAAGGTTTCTCTCAGAGAAAGTTATGCACAAGGTAAGAGGGGCCAGAGGAGAACGAGTGAGGTGATCCATAGAGGAAGGTGATGGGGAAGGTGTTCCAGGAATAGAAACCAAGAGGGAGATAGGTGTTTAATGAGGCTGGAGAGCAGAGCAAGGACAGGGTCGTGAATGGTGAGATCTTTAACTTTATCTTGAGGGCAACAGGAAGCCTCTGGAGGGTTTTTAGCAAGAGAATGATTACATTTGCACTTTCTAAAACTTTTATTGTAAAATGAAACCAAGATACAGAAAACTAATGTATGACATAGTGAATGTCATAGTGGGACATAATGACTCAGATCAAGAAAGAGAACATAGCCGCCAGAAGCCCTCCACGTGCATCTTCCTAATCACAGCCCCTCCCTCCTTCAAAAGTAACCATACCCTGAGTTTTACAGCAATTTCTTTATGACAGGGTTTTAAAGCAATTTCTTTATGACTTTTCATCTAAGTGTACATCTACAGACACTATAATTATGAATTCATAGATTTAAACATACTTGATGGACTTCAATCCATTGAAATTCTTATTCTCGTTAAAGCTCAAATTGTGCCACTTCTGGCTGGTCAGAGTCTCTGCAAGTCCTTTTGGCATGTCTTTGATAGCTTCCTTGTTGTATGTATGCCAAGATGTTCCAGTGCCATCTTGTATGTTTCCTGTCACAGACCTGGAATCAATCATTTCTCTAAGAAGCTCCTCCCTTAACGGGAAAGATTCAGTATCACAACCTTGACACCAAGTATGCTCAATACTACTAGGTTGGCGATTGTTTCTAGGCCTTTTCAGTAGACAGAGCTAGGCTATAACTACTTCCTTGCATTTAAATATTTACAAATATAAATATAAGTGTGCATATGTGGAATGCAAAAGAAATCAAGGCATCAAGAATGGCTTCAAATTTTTGGCCTGAGCAATTCAGAGCGGAGCTGCCATTTACTGAGGCAGGGAAGACTATAGTACAGCAAGTTTTGGGAACGTAATATAAGTTTGGTTTGGACATACTAAGTTTGAGATACCTATTAAACCTCCAAGCAGAGGCATCCAGTAGGCAGCTGGATATAAGCACCAGGAATTCACCAGAGAAGTCAGGACTGGGGATAAATGGGGGAACCATCAACATACAGGTGATGTTAAAGTCACAAAACCAGGTGGATTCACCTAACGAGTCAATTACCTGACTGTATGATTTACCATAGGATTTAGTATAAAGAACAACAGAAGAAAAATGAGAGATTTAGCAAAAGGCAAAGCTAAGATATGAATGTTCTTTCTTCTTAGAATACCGTACCTGGTAAGCAACTTCTGCACTCACTGAATCCATGAAGCTCCGATCAGTTGGATAAAGGGCACAAGCAAACATAAAATCCTGCCATATCTATCAGATAAAATGAAAGGCAATAAAGCATTTCCATACATTTTATTACACAGAAAGAGATTCTTCAGTTGGAACTTTGGGGATTATCTTTCACACAAATGAAAAATCAAGTTTGCCTGATCAGTGTGATTCTTTCAGCATTACTATGCAGAGAGGCACTGAAGGAAGGCCCTCACAGATCTGACTGAGGAGAGACTCAGCTTTCCAGAACTGCACAAACTGTAGGGAAACCTGAGAAGAGAAAATGTGAGGCAAGCTGAAAAAAAGGGAAAGAAGGAGAATTCAAATAAGGAAACAATGAGTATGTCAAGGGGATATGAAAAGAAGCTTCCCCGTAGCCCTTAAAAAAAAAGAAAAAATCCCATTGCCATGGAGTCAGTTCTGTCTTATGATGACCTCAGGTGTGTCAGAGTAAAACTGAGCTCCACAGGGGTTTTAATAGCTGATTTTCCAAGGGGCCTCTGGATGGACTCGAACCGCCAATCTTTTGGTTAGCAGCTCAGCTCCTTAGCCATTTGCACCACCCAGGGACTCCTCCTCACTCCTACTTCACTCTAATTTTCCCCAGGAATGTGGTACTGAGAGATATACCAGACTGTTCAGAGTCATAGCTTAGCTACAGAGCTTACTTTCTTTGTTTATAAAGGAGTTAACTTTTCATGGCAGAAAGGATAGGGGAGCCCTATCATGCAGTGGTTAAGAGAACAGACTCAGAATCAGGCTGAGTCAGAATCTTGATTCTACCATATACAAGCTGTGTGACTTTTGGCAAGTTATTTAACCTCTCCATGTGTCAGTTTCTCTCTCTGTAAAATGGGAACAGAGAATGATAGTAACTACCTCATAGGACAGGCATGAGAATAAAATGAAACACTATATGCAAAGCACTTAGAATAATGCCTGACACTCAATAAATATTATGTCATTATCATTATCACAACCATCAGCCTTGTCACGATAAATGTCACCCTTTCTATGAAGCTCTTTAGATTTTCAAACTGTAACAGTAGAACTAAAAGAATATATTTCCATTGTTTAATCCTCACCAATAGAAACATGTTCACAGTACTTATTTAACAATATTAAGTACACATTTTCTTTTCTTCATTTTATTGTTTTTCTTCTCCCTAGGTTTTGTTAGATATCCTTGAGGTTAAACTTTTAAAATATTTAATTAATATTTAATATCGCAAAGCAAAATGTAGGTGACATACACTTAGATATAACTAATACATAGAATGTGTGTCATTTAAAACTAACTGCTTATGCTATTGGCCATCAACTATGGCTCTGGGTTTGCGAGGTGCCATTTATTCCTTTGAAAGTGAAAAGGAACAACATCCCTGGCTCTGAGAAAGAAGGTAATGAGTAATATCACCCACTCAGAATGTTGGAAGTCAAACTGAGGACACAATAACATATCAATAGATAACATACTATCATATACTCACCATTATTCCCAGTTGATCACAGAGTTCATAGAATTCATCCTGCTCATAAATTCCCCCTCCCCAAACCCGGAGAGCATTCATATTAGCATCCACAGCAGACTGCAAAAGGAGTCGTAACCTACAGAAGAAAAGAAACTAAACTTAAACTATCTGATCTGAAATTTTAAAAACAAATCCTAATTTTAAAAATTTGGGATATTAGCTTCCATCTAAGATGTATCAATTGGTCCCAACCCACTTGGAATAAAGGAGGATGAAGAACACCAAAGACACAAGGGAAGTATTAGCCCAAGAGACAGAAAGGGCCACATATACCAGAGACTTCATCAGCCTGAGACCAGAAGAATTAGATGGTGCCCGGCTACCACCAATGACCACCCTGACAGGGAACACAACAGAGAGTCCCGGATGGAGCAGGAGAAAGGTGGGGTGCAGAACTCAAAAATTCTAGTAAAAGATCAGACTTAATGGTCTGACTGAAACTGGAGGAACCCCAGAAAGCACGGCTCCCGGACTCTGTCAACCCAGAACTGAAACCATTCCCAAAGCCAACTCTTCAGATGAAGATTAGACTGGACTATGGGACATAAAATGATACTTGTGAAGAGTATGCTTCTTAGCTCAAGTAGATACATGAGACTAACTGGGCAGCTCCTGTCCAGAGGTGAGATGAGAAGGCAGACAGGGTCAGGAGATGGTTGAACAGACATGGGAAATCAGGGGTGGAAAGGAGGAGTGTGCTGTCACAGTATAGGGAGAGCAACTAGGGTCACATAGCAATGTATGTATAAATTTTTGTATGAGAGACTAACCTGAATTGTAAACTTTCACTTAAAGTACAACAATAAAATAAAAAATTAAAAAAATTTGGGATATTAAAGAAGAGATTTAAAAACACATTGTAGTGCATAAACACATTTCAAATCTCTGGTAGGTAAACATATTTTAAAATAATGATAGTTTGGATACAATGTTAAGTGAAGAAAATGAGACAAAATTTTTGCATATTAACTATAACCACATAAAACATGCAAACTTTGAAAAATTATGAATGACATCTTTTCTCTGCTTTCTAAATTTTTAGTAATGTTATACATTATTTTTAAAACTAAATGTTTCAAAGTTATTCCTGTAGAAAAATATACCTGTAGACATAGGAAAGTATGCAATAATTTTATATAATCATTTCAAACTATAAGACAAAAAAATCAAGCTGGAATATTAGAACCTAGCTCACCCTTATCTCCTTTTTTTACAATTCCTCCAGCCCAGTACTTCTTCCTCTAGTAAATTTCCTTTCTACATTTTCCAATTCCTATTCACATTTCCCTCAGAAAAATCTAGAAATTTACAGCCAGTTTGAGCATATGTACCCTCCATCCCCAGAACTCTGCCCAGGGATGAATTAAGAGCCAAATAAAAGTTAGTCAGGGACCCAGAGCATTGTGCTCTCAGCAAAGGCACCCATGGGCAGCTTTACTAATA
This sequence comes from Trichechus manatus latirostris, assembly GCF_000243295.1. Taxonomy (NCBI): domain Eukaryota; kingdom Metazoa; phylum Chordata; class Mammalia; order Sirenia; family Trichechidae; genus Trichechus; species Trichechus manatus. Next base: position 3,842,568 of record NW_004444007.1, read on the forward strand.
GGCGCAGCTGTGCCAAACTGCCCAGGCAGGAGAGGGGAAGAGCTTTTGAAAAAGAAAAAAAACTAGTTGCTGTGGAGTCAGCTCCAACTCATGGGGACCCCATGTACGTTAGAGTAGAACTGTGCTCCATAAGGTTCTCAATAGCTGATTTTTAGGAAGTAGCTCGCCAGGCCTTTCTTCTGAAGTGCCTCTGGGTGGAGTCAAACTGTCTACCTTTAGGGCAGCAGCCCAGCACGTTAACCATTGGCACCACCCAGGGACTCCTTGAAAAGGAAAAGATGGGGCAAATTATCCTGTATCTGTGCCTGGAGAAGAATTTTTATTTTCTTATGGAATTCAAAACAATACTCACATTTTGAAGTAAAAGAAAATTACTACAACTTTTGGCAAAATGAGGATTTAATTACTAACCACATACACATTCTAAATATTAAATAATATACTGTACTGCATATTTACACATTTTCAAATAAATGTATGTATTTTCACTTAAAAGATAAACCCTAATTACAAAACCAATTAGGAAATATTTTCTTCCAAAATCCTATTCTCATAGCTTCAGAAAAACACATTTTTTTTCCTAGATCTACAATATGCAAATATCTTAGCATGAAGAGGTAAATATGAGTTCTAGTCTTTAAAACATACTCAAAAATATTTAAGATAGTCTTTAAAAAACTGAAAAGAAGCTGAATTTAAGCATCTCCCCCTTCCCCCAGGGACTACCTAAAACATGCATTAGTCATTTCCTTGTTTCTCCAAAGTAAATGTTCAATGGTTTCCTGAAGACTGAATGGCTTCAGTAGTCTGAAATAGGTTAGCTACAAGATTATATATAGATTAGGAGAATGGAATATATGATTTGAAAAGTCTTTCCAGTCTAAAGTTTCCATTATCCTAGAATTCTATAGTACCCCTCGGTTCCCTCCACTGGGATTAAAGAAACTCAAAATGAGTAACTCCTAAGCTTTGTGGGACAGTTAAAAATGGAGAAAGAAAAGAAAGATGATAACTTACAAGTCAGAGGTGACTCGATCCTGGAATGAATCTGCTGGGATCCAGTTCGAGCCTTTCAGAAATATGGGAAACCCATTAATTTTGAAGTAGAAGCTCAGACCTGAAGACCCTTCTATAGGCTCCTCTATAAGTTCCACGGTCCTAAAATAAACCTGTCATGAACAGAAATAAATACTGAATATCAAATAAAAACATAAGTGAAGAAGTAGAAAAAGGAGAGCTACCGTTCCAAACAACTTACAAGAGCACAGTTCAATGTTAAGTTTCCTATTTGCTATGAAGCACTTAAGGTGGAAGTGCACGCTTTAGAAAAATATATATGTATACACACAAATTATTGCTAGAGTCTGTTATTTGTTTAAAAGAAAATAATGGAAACTCTCAAAGAGTGAAATATGTTGTAGCCTTCCTCATGAAACAAACATTTGTATTTATATTAAAGCAAACATATTTGAAGATAACATTTCAAAATTAAAACAAAAATTGTTATTTCACAAAAAATATGAGAAAAATGTCACCAATTAAACACCTTTGATTCCCATTTCAGAGATGTTAAATGTGTATCTTAAGATTGGAAAAATATAGCACAAGGCAATTCATAATTAAACAACTCTCCAATCTTACTAACGCATTACTGTAAAAACACTTTGTTTAATGGGTAATTTAATCCTAACTAATTATCACATTAAACTCGATGCTGAGAGAGCCCTTGGACAGCATCATTGATGTATGTGGTGTCCTAATTGAAAGAAGATGGATAGGAGCACACACTCCTATGCTATTATTGCTACGAAGGAGGAAGCTGAGACCTTTGTGCCTGTGACATTGTAGCCAAGTTTTCCCAGTTAGACATGATCAGCAAGACCCTGAATAGAGACACTCTGACCCTCTTATCAAAATTTCCATTCTTTCCAGCAATAAACCGGATCAAGGAATAAGGGACACGGTCCTACACAAATAAAGCCTAGCCTTGAATCAAGATTGCATACTTTCTTAATTAAAAATAAATAAATGAATTAATCTACTTACATTCATGACATAAAAGTGCATGCTCATTCTTGCCCCTGCCCTTATTTATACAAGATATCAGAGTTAATTTTATGAGAAGTCACAGAATAAGGCCTGGATGAGGAGGATCTTGACAAGGAAATGTCACATCAGTTCCGGGGTTGCAAAATATGAAGAATGCATGCACAGCATTTTCAGAAGTGAATTTTAAAACACTCTGACGGTCAATTCAAACATCTGGAACAGCAGTTCCTAAAGCGTGGTCTGGGGACCGCAGGGAATCACTAAGCCTCTTTCAGCGGGTCTTCGAGTTCAAAACCATTTTCATAACTTCTCTTCAGTGTACAGTGGAATGTTCCAGAGGCTACAGGATGTGTGACGACATCATCACTCTGGCAGCTGATGGCATGTGTGTTTGTGTATTCTGCTGTGTTCTACCTTTAAGGTAGAAGTTCAGGGTGTAAGGGGTGAGTTTTCAGAGATTAACTCTGTTCATTCTCAGTACTTCTAGTATGCTCTTACATATGTCTTCAGTTATTCCTGCTATACTCTTTGTAACCTCATTATTGCTCAATAAATCTTTACTTTGAATACCAAAGTTTCCCCCGCAACCTACAGAAACACAAAAGGACTAAGTACCTTTTGTTAACTTGTTTTGCAATAACATTTTTAAATTTTCAAACTAAAAACAAATTTTAATTTAATTTTATTTATTTTTTTTGTTGAGAATATCCACAGCAGGATACACACCCATTCAACAATTTGTACACGCGCAATTCAGTGACATTGATTATATTCTTCAGGTTCTGTAACCATTTGCACCCTCCTTTTCTGAATTGTTCCCCTACCATTAACATAAGCTCACTGTTCCCTGTTTTCTATCTAATCTTTTCGAGTTACTGTTGTCAATTTGATCCCACACAGATAGTTCTTTAAAAAGCACAGTGTTCAAGGCAGACACTAAATTTTAACTGAAACATTTTAGATTTAATATTTTATCTCATTCTAAAAGGATTATTTATAAAACACTTTTTCTTAACTTAAGGATGAATCACTGGTTTACAAAGAGGATATGAGAAGATCTGCATTCTCAACTTACAGCTGCACTGTCTACATCTAAAAATACTGGAAAAAAATGAAACTGACATATTACGGAAGAAAAGAATCTACTCCAAAGAAAGCAGATGAAATGATAAATAAGAAATGAAAACATGATGAAAGCCATCTTTACCTCAGCTTTATAGGTATTAATAATTTACCTTATTGTGTCTTATGCAATAGAATAATTTTGATTAATATTTATGGTGCAAGTTAATCTGTGGTGTCATTTTGAGACCAATCACTGGGAATACAAAGAAAAAGAAATTGAATATTTGAAACATAGACATGATGAGCTCTTCAAAAGTCAAGCATTGTTTATTACACCATTTCAACCTAGAAGTGAAAAAGCCACTGATACTTTGTACAGGGTTAGTTATCACGCTGCCTTGGCTGAAGAAACGCTCAAGCTAGCTGAGAGGCGGTTACATAGCTGACACTGCTGAATTCCTACTGTACGGAAAGTCAGCAAAAGAAATCACAGCACTGCCATTTTTCTGTTAAAGATCTAGCTGCGACATGAAGTTTGTGTTGATATCTCATCTGAAGACTCATACTTTTGCCTTATAAATGGATGAATTTCCAGAAATTGATGGACTTGCTGTTTTGCTTGTGTTTACCACTCTCGGCATGACAAATCATCAAAGAAGACCTTCTCTTATGTGAATGCTTGGCATCAAATTAAAGAAGTGCTGAAATATTCCAAGGATTGAATAACTTTTTTGAATCGCAAGGTCATGCTGCAACAACCGTGTTAACATTTGCACTAATGTAGTGGATAACAATGCCCGTGGCTTGCAGGAATTAAGGAAGTGACTCCAAACCATGCTAGTAGTCATTGTACCCTTCACCTTCATGCATTGGCAGGGGGAAAAAAAAAAAGTCAATTTCACTTAAGAATGCTCTTGATAAAGCAATAAAAATTATTAATTTTATTAAATTCCAACCCTCAAATACACATCACTTTAATATTCTGTGTGATGAAATGGGAAACACACATAAAGCACCATGAACGATGGCTGTCTTGAAGAAAAGCATCTGTGCCACTATCAGGTTGTACTCTGAATTAGCCATCTTTTTCACGAAACTCCACTTTTACTTGAAAGAAGGACTAAGAGACAAACTATAGTTATTAAGACTTGGGCATCTGGCAGATATTTTTTAGAAAATGCATGAAATGAGTTTGTCACTTCAAGGAAAAGAACTGACAGTATTTGGGGCGAACGATAATATTCATGCTTTCAAGCAAAAATTAGAAGTTAGGAAAATGTATATCACTACCATGAGCTCGAGAGCTTCCCAATACTTAAAAGGTTATTCAGATGAGAACAGGGGTGATATTACCAAATGTAAGTTTGACATTGTATAATGATGTGTTTCAACATGTAAAAAGATCTATAAAACTCAGTAAACCACATTTTCCAAAATACCAATGCTTTAGATTTCATATCAGACATGAGTAAAAAGATCCATTAAAAGTGTAGGAATATGAAAAGTTCGTCTACATTTTATACATCTATATTTTGGAAAATATATTCATTTTTCATAAAAATAAGTTATTTATACTAACATATGTTTATTATTGTTATTTGAAATGAAGACTTTTTTAATTCTCAGTTTTCATTTTTAATATAGTAAATATCAATACATATAACCCACATAAATGAAAACACTTTGGGCACCTCATAACTTTTAAGCGTGCAAAACAGTCCTGAGTCCAAACAATTTGAGAAGTACTAATCTAGAAAATAGAACTCCCATCTATTTCTTCATATCTATGAATGCTACATGCAGGATTAACTACAAAACACAACACCTTCTTCTTTTCTGTGCAAATTTTCTCATGAAAAAGCATTTATCCCTGTCTCCCAATATCCCTGCAATAACAATTTTACGACATGGATCAAAGTAAATTCTAAGCTACCTGACAGTGCCTCAGAGATGAAGTAGTCACTACCAGCCACCCTTCCCTCCAGGCATTCTTTGACAGGATAAATGCTGGTGGGTCTATGAACAGTGTTAGTAATTCTCCTTCTCCTCTGGTAGTCCTGATACGGAACACAAAAGCCTCCTTCTATAACAGGTATTTTACTTCAGAGAAAATAATGGGCTCTGAAAGAGGTTTTTTGAAAAGACCCCTACGTAACACAAATTTACATCCAAAGTGAATAAATTACCTCCCCATGAGACCAAAGATTTTTTAAACAGCCGAACAAAGCAAATTACTGTCTAAAAGCAGCAAAAAGGTATAAACAGCTAAGAATCTAATTGCATAAATCAAGCAATTTGAATTTAAAATTTTTTTAATTTCCAAATTTTCCTATCTATGGTTGAAAGTTTTTAGCTTCTCACTAGATACTTTTTTTTTTTTTTATTAACTTCATAAAGACTTCATTTTTAAAATAGAAGAATTAACTCAAAAAGTGCAGGACTGCTGAACTCATTCTTTTAGACAGGATTTAGGAATATCTTAACTAAAGGGCTTAAGAGGTGCGTGACTGATAAGTAAATACTGTACTTCTCAAGTTTCTTTCCTTGGCAGACCAAACAGATGATGATATAATGAATCACTGATTCATAAACCGAGAGCTACTTCTCAGCTGTTTGTAATCAGATACTTAGAACGCTATCATAGAATCACTGGATTTTCAAAACGGTAATTTTCTACTTGGAAAAAAAAAAAAAACTAAAACATTGGGAAATTTTTTACCTGAAAGATTTTTTAAGTAATTTCCATGGATTTCTAAAACACACATTCTAAATAATTTTACATCTATACCATGCATTTTTAGAGACAACCGCAAACCACATTTCCATCTCGGCTCTGAAAGTTCACTACCCACTGCTCTGACATGCAGAGAGCGGAGAAAATAAACTCTGGGACTCCACAAATAGCTTGCCTCAAACAGGCCTGTGCAGGATGATGCAAGACAGGTTCTCTTTGTTTTGCCCTTGCAGTTTGCAGCCAGAACAACCAGAAGCTAACAGATTAAAGTTTACATCAGCATAGCTACCTGATATCCTTGCAGCAAGCGGTACATCTAGTATATCTGACACGAAATAGGATCACTTTTTAACACCTCTCTTCTAAGACAAAACTATTTTCGGTAATAATAACAAAATGAAATGAAGAATGATAATAGCCAGAAAAGAAATGCAGATAGTGAAAATCTTTTCTCAAATTTTGTATGTAATCAAACATACAGCTAAAAAAAAAAAAAACTAAAATAAATATTACAGTACAAAAAAGGGAAAAGTAATGGATTCATATTTTTTATATGAATTTTTTTATATTTTTTTTCATATTTTTACATTAATGTGTTTTTGAAAAAAAAGAAAAAATCTACTTATTGGTTTGTTGTACTAATGGATAATATTTGCTTCTTTTGAGCCTTAACTTCTAAAAATCTGTCAACCACTTCATCAAAATTGTTCTTTGCACAGATATGCTCAATAAAAAGTACAGCCAAGTTTGTCAACATATCTTTATAGAGTTGACCAAAAAACATTTTTTTATTAATTTTAATTTCAAAATGTTCTTTCAAAAGAAGCCAAGTATACAAATATTTAACGAAAGTATTAAACATAAAGATAAATTTGACAGGTATTCATAAGAATCTTAACTCACATTAAATTCTGGAAAATGCAATAGTATCCATGTCTCTGTTTCTTGGAAATTCATTTAAGCTTCTCAAAAATAGTTCTGAGTTGAAAAATTCCCACTTTTCAATTTTTTCTTCTGCAAAAATCAGAGAAAATGGCTGAATGATAGTGAACATGGATATTATTTGATCCATTGCTTTAGAACAAATAATCTAGTTCTTGATGGACATGACTGGAGTATTCAAAGATTGCTACCTTGATTTCTTCAAGCAATGTAAGACCAACATCTTTTCTTGCTTCTGCTGGCATTCTTCCTCAAAATATCCATTTTCTTACATTTTGTTGTTGCATAGTTAACAGCCTTCACCACAATTTCATGTACTGATCTTCAAAGAAGAGTTTAAAACTTGGTATATCACTGTACATTGTTCAAGGAGGATTCCAGCTTTTTGTAAACACGTTTGTGTCTGATTAACCACATCTAAAACTCTAAGCCAGGAAACAAGATAACTCAGAGAAGAAAAACTGCATACAGCAGCAGAAAGTGTCATCTTAGCTGATCCAGTGTGGCCACATTTCCTTTGAATCACACACTACCAAAGTTAAGATCAACTTTTCAAAATCCGTCTGTTCTGTGCCACAGTTTTATAGTGAGTATTTCATCTTGTCTTGGAAAGTCTTTCTGCAGTTTTTCCATCAATGAGGTGAGATTTAAAAGAATGAATAAAATGTTTCTGAAGTTCCAAAAACTATCACACATGAAGAAACACTTTCAAAAGAGTGAATTCCACTTGGTCCAGAGAATGAATTCCAGAAAGCAGAAATAAAATTGGGGATTTATTGCTTTGATTTTTGCAAGAACTCCACTGTGAATATGGGCCACATACGCATCACTATCATCTCCTTGACCATGGCAGAGGTTTAAGAAATAATGGTCCCAAATAAAAAAAAGAAACAAAGGTCCAGTTTTTTCAAGAATATCCTCTGTGAGTTCAGCAGCAGTCTTTCCAGAAATACAGAATGGTTCTCTATTTCAGCTCTACCATCTTCTATATGGACAGATCTGATCAATTCACACATTTGATCTCTGTATAAAGCATCTAAAGTCCATCTGATCTCTGTATAAAGCATCTTAAGTACTATCAGAAACAATTCTGTTTTTTAACACCTGCCATCACTAAATCATACCACTGATGTCATATTTTTACTTTCTTGATTCATTCTTTAGTTTTAAAATAAACAATTTAAAAAGAATAAATTTCAATTCTAACATTAACTCTAGTAAAATATATTTCATATATGAACTAAAATTTGCACTTACCAATCAAAATGTTACATATTACACCTCACAGTTCACACTTTATTTCTATTTCACTTTTTACATGGGGTCTCCATGAGCTGGAATTGACTCAACAGGAACTAACAACAACAAATTTTAAACACAAAAATAACTCCAAGAGGTCATATAGAAGGACAGAATTGAAGTAACTCATGTTCAATTTTCTCTATAATCACTGTGCTATCACTGTCTATTTTGAATCTAGTTTTAAATGCAAGAATACGTAGTAAGGCAAGGACTGAAGACATAAACCATGCCCAAAGCAAGCTTGAACAATTCCAAACTGTTACAGACGAACTTACTTTCAAAAAGACTGGGTGAAGCTGAGTCTGCATGTGCCTGGGGACAACTATATAACTAAGAGTTCAAATTAACTTCCATGTAAAATGTAATGTTTATTAAAGGATAAATAACAAAACTGTGCTAAATCTAAGTCTATGTATATATTACTGAAACACAAGAGTAACAGAAGCAATTGTTTAGAACTTAGACCAACAAAAGATTTTTCAGGGAGAAGAATTTGATCACTAACGTTGTTTAAATTGCTGGTGCATGGTAATAATAAAAACAGGCCAACTCTGTAGACCACTGTTCATTGCTGTGCTTTTCACAATAGCCAAAAGGTAGAAATAACCGAAATGAATGAAGTGTTTGCTTGGGAGGCATTGAGTTTATGTTATGATAAAACTGGGAAAAAGATAGTGATATGGGTTGCACAATACGAAGAGTGTAATCAATGTCATTCAATGGTACATGTAACAACTGTTGAATTGGCAAACGTTTTGTTGTACATATTTTCACCACAATAATAAAAAAGAAAGGCTGACTTGTAGTCTACATGCAATGCACCCCTTAAAGCCTACACCCAGTACAAACTGCTCCCGAGGCCAACTTGGGTTAGCACTTACTGCCTGTAGCCATTTTAGAAATGCTTAACTGAACTTCTGACAGAGAAGAAGACAAAATTAAGAAGACAAACTTCATAATCTCTGTGAACTCTCAGTATTGATCAAAAGGGCAGAAGTGTCAAAGATACATCTTAATTATTCTGAATTCTATATTCTGGGGCTCTGTACTCGTAAGCTCGACATTATTTTATCTGTTAATAGTTTACATTTGATTATTACATACAATAATTTAATTGGAGAATTTTGATGCCAGGTCAAATATAAAGAGCAATTACCTTCTGCTGGATTTAGCAAGATTTACCTTATATAGCTAGCGAATACTTGTGAAACTTTTACAGAATAAGTTATGCTGAAGAGAAGTATCAACTAATTGATTTGCTATTTTTCCAGAAAGGCAAACCTGTAGTAGTCATTCAAGAATATTTATTATGCCTTTAACACACATTACCTAACAAATTCAATATAATCAACTAAAGCACCCACTGCCGTCGAGTAGATTCCAACTCACAGCGACCCTATAGGACACAGCAGAACTTCCCCATACTGTTTCCAAGGAGTGGCTGGTGGATTTGAACTGCTGACCCTTTGGTTAGCAGCCACAGGCCTTAACCACTGCGCCACCAGGGCTCCATAATCAACTAAAACCAAACCCGTTGCCAACGTCGATTCCAACTCATAGTGACCCTACAGGACAAAGTAGAACTGCCCCATAGAGTTTCCAAGGAGCTCCTGGTGGATTCGAACTGCTGACCCTTTGGTTAGCAGTCGTAGCACTTAACCACTACACCACCAGGGTTTCCATAATCAACTAGTGGGATTAAAAAAAAAAAAAATTACTTAATCTGGGCAGAAAATGACGGAAACAGAGGTTAGGAAAACGTTTTATTCCATTTACCTGGAGTAGCTGCTCCCACTACTGCATATACACAAAACTTTCTCTTTTGTTAACAAAATCAAGTTGGTTTCCCAAACCAACGCAGTTGTCTCTCCCAGACTCATTCTAAAGTCCCTCATTAGGTAACTTGTTTGACAGAATTTATATCCAATACTTATTTTTTATTTTATCATTTATTTGCTAATTTTTCCTTATATTATTTCCCATCATGCTTAAACCATTTGCTCCAAAGTCACTCCTTTTGAGAACTAAAAAAATACATTCAAGGTATTTCACCATAGCCAAAAAAAGTCAGCACTTTTGCCTCCCTGTAATCAAACCAGAACCAGTTGCTGTTGAATTGATTCATGTAGACCCCATATGTTGAACTCCATAGGGTTTTCAAGGCTGTAATCTTTGGGAAGTCAACCACCAGACCTTTCTTCCGAGGTGCCTCTGGGTGGACTCTAACCTCAGCTCTTTAGGTTAGTAATCAAGCACTTTACCATTTGTGCTACCCAGGGATAGTGCCTACATTCTTTTTATGATCCAGTACATTTCTGCTCCACCATTCATCTGTCAGTTTGTCATACTGTGGTGGTTTGTGTGTTGCTATGATGCTGGGAGATATGCCACCAATGTTTCAAACACCAGCAGGGTCGTCCATGGTGGACAGGTTTCAGCAGAGCTTCCAGACTAAGACAAACTAGGAAGAAAGTCTTGGCAATCTACTTCCAAAAATTAGCCAATGAAAACCTTATGGATCTACTATGCAGCTATAAAGAATAATGAAGAGTGCTTGAAACATAACATGGATGAATCTGGAGGACATTATGCTGAGTGAAATAAGTTAATCACAAGAGGATAAATATTGCATGATCTCACTTTTATAAAAAGACAAGAATAGGTATACGTACAGAAAACAATGTTCTTCGGTGGTTACCAGGGATGGGAAAGGAGGGAGGGGGAATCACTTTCTATTTCTTGTTATTTTTGGTGATGGGAAAGGCAATACCAAAAGCAGGTGAAGTCTGCACAACTCGGCCAAGGTAAATGGTAACACTAAGAATTACACAAGAATAAGGGGCATTTTTGGTAAATGCTATAACACATATAATTTTGCAACAACAGCAATAGCAATGAAAAAAATGTGTGTGGTTACATAGATAGATATGCATGCATATATGTGTACAGAAAGGCATATGTGAGTATATGCATGTGCACGTATACGTGTGTCTATAGGCATACTTATATACACATTTGTGTGTGCTGCCTATAAAGTCATATATATAATAAAGCACATAGGGAGCACAGTTATGGATACTTCTTAGACATAACCAAACACTTAGCAGGATTGGTTTACTGGGTTTGAAGGCTTAAGACCATGATCTCATGGGACCGTTTGGTCAATTGGCATAACACAGTTTATAAAGTTTAGGTTCTACATCTTACTTTGGTGAGTAGCATCTGGGGTTTTAAAAGCTTGTGAGCAGCCATCTAACATACAACTATTGGTCTCTACTCATCTAAAGCAAAAGAAAAAGGAGGAAACCAAGGACTCAAAGAAAAAACTACTCTACAGGACTAATAGCCCACACAAACCACATCCTCATCTATCTTGAGACCGGAAGAACTAGATGGTGCCCGGCTACAACTACTGACCATTCTGACCCGGGACACAATAGATGGTCCCAGATAGAACGGGAGAAAAACGTAGAACAAAACTCAAATTTTTCGTAAAAAGCCAGACTTACTGGACCTGTGGAAACTAGAGGAACCCCTGAGACTGCTGTCCTGAGATACTCTTTAAACTTGGAACTGAAACCACTCCCAGAAGTCATATATGATGGCCATATTTCAGCTAAATAACAGTTTGGCTCATAAAATAAACAATATCACCAGTGAGTACTGAGCTTTTCTTAAAAATTATCCATATGAGACCAAACGGTCAACATTTATCCTAAAGCAAAGATGAGAAGGTAAAGGGGTATAAGGAGGTGGGGTGGTAGGGAAGCTAAATTAATGGAAATGGAACAACCAGAAGGGAAACAGTGAAAATGTTGACACATTGGGAAAAATGTAACCAATGTCACTGAACAATATGTATAGAAATTGTTAAATGGGAATCTAATTTGCTGTGTAAACTTTCACCAAAAACACAGTAAAATTTAAAAAAAAAAAAAAAACCTTATGGATCACAACAGAACATTGTCTGACTCTTTTGCTTTGGACATGTCATCAGGAGGGAGCAATCACTAGAGAAGGCCATCATGTTTGGTGAAGTAGATGGCCAGCGAGGGTGTGGAAGACCCTCAATGAGATGGATTGGCACAATAGCCAGAACGATGGACTCGAACATGCCGGGAATTGTGGGGATGACGCAGGACCGGGCAATGTTTCATTCTGTTGTACATAAGGTCAGAGTCGACTCAATGACAGCTAACAACAACAACATTTCTGCTGAGCTGCATCCAAAATTTGTAACTTCATCAAGGCCTTTTGTCTGAGTCACATGTCCTCTGGTCATGTGTCATAGTCAGTAAACAAGAAATTAAAACACATGTATCTAATCTCAATGGAAGAGAGGCAAGAAAGAACAGTATAAGACCGAAACAAGATGGATTTCAACAAGATGTTTAAAAAAATAGGAATTTTTTTGCATAAAGCAGGCCCAGGGTAACAATAAAATGAGACCAAACCATCAGGTGAGAGCAACTGAGGTGAGATAAGAAGGGGGTAGTGATGAGAAGTTTGTGTCTAAAGTCAAGTCTGACACAATACCAAGCACTGGTGAGCACGTGAGCATATGGAGCAAAGGTGAATCTCATACAACCACTTGGGAAAACAGCTTAGCCTTATCTATAAAAGCTAAATCTATGAGCCAGCAATTCTACTTTCAGCAGAAATGTGTGCTCAGAATGTCCTATTAAAAATGGTCATAACAGCATTACTTGGAATAGTCATAACAGGAAACCACCCAAATGTCAACAGCAGAATGTGTAATACAATGAAATATTATACAGCAATGTAAATAAACAAGCTACAGCTATATACAACAACATATCTAAATGTCACAAGCATAATGTTGAGCAAAATTAGCCAGAAACAAAAGAATACATACTGTATGACTCCATGTATATAAAGTTCAAAACAAGGCAAAAATAAACTACAGTGTTAAAAGTCAGGACAGTGGATTTTTGGGAAGGAGGGAGGTGTAGTGATTGGGAAGGCATATAAAGACAGAGGGTGTGGTATTCTGAGTTTCTAGCAATGATCTAAGTCTCTGGGTGGCGCAAGTGGTTTGTGATCGGCTGCTAACCTGAAGGTTTGCAATTCAATCCCACCCAGCCGCTCCGTGGAAGAAAAGCTTAATGATCTGCTTCCATAAAGATTGCATGCAAGAAAACCCTATGGAGCAGTTCTATTCTGTAACACATGGGGTCACCATGAGTCAGAATTGATGCGACGGCAACAAGTTTGGTTTTTTGGTTAGCAATGTCTATTTCTGGATCTGGATGATGGTCCCGTGAGTGTTTGCTTTCTCATAATTCATTAAACTTTTGACTCAGGTTTGGTGTACTTTTCCGTATATGTGTTCTATTTCACAACAAAAAAATGACAAAGAAATCTTGTTCTGCCACATTTCCATCAAAGAATGTCTAGAAAGAAATAAGACTAAGAGATTCCTGCCAGGACACAGATAGTAATAGCAAGTAGCAGTCAACTTTTCTTGGAATCAGTGGTAATCACCTAAAAAGATTAAGAAATTTAGGACTGGGAAGAAATTGAATTCCCTGGAAGAACTTCCCTGGATGAAAACAAAGGGGAACTAGGTATCATTTCTCTCTCCCCTTCAATTCGGTTTTAGCCTATACTTTTTATCTAAATTTGAAAAGCAAGCATTGATTAACCCCAAATGTGCAAAGAGCTCAAATTCTTATATTGTTCTGGTTTCCCTTACCAAAGACTTGTTGGAAGGCACAAATGATCATTCGATCCAACCTGTACCATCCCAGCCACACGGACATAAATACTGCTTCAAAGTCCCCACTGCAAATGAATTCTGACATGTTCCTCAGTTACCCATTCTTACAAAAACAACTTTGACTATCACAAAGCCTCTCCTATAAGTAACCTCAATCTCAAGTGTTCCACTTTAAGCTCACTTGCTTACCCACTTCTATCCCAAGATAGATGAATGAAAAAACAACATAAACAACCAGTTAAAGACTTATCAAACATTTCCTTAGTTCCTCTTCAGGTTGTCCTTGTCTTTGCTTCCTTAATTTTGTCATGACTCTCTTTGAACCTTCTAAGGAGCAATATACAAAACTGATTAAAATGTTATTGTAAGGTCTTAAAGGCCAAATAAAATTGTGCCTTCAGACTTCTACATAATACAGAATTAATGTTCCTATTTCATTTTAGAGATAAGAATTTCAAAGACGAAAACAGGAACAAGACAAGGATGCCCTTTATCACCACTCCTATTTAACATTGTGCTGGAAGTTCTAGTTAGAGCAGTAAGGCAAGAAAAAGAAATAAAGGGCATCCAAATTGGGAATGAAGAAGTTAAACTGTCCCTGTTTGCAGATGATATGATACTATACAC
>NW_004444007.1:3857126-3864230 GCF_000243295.1 Trichechus manatus latirostris
ATGTTGTGGGGTTGTTAACCAATGTCATAAAACAACATGTGCACTTCTGTTTCATGAGAAACTATTTGTTCTGTAAGCCTTCACCTGAAATACACTAAAAAAAAAAAAAAAAAGAATTTCAAAAACCACAGCATTGAACACACAAATCCAGAAGCAAATTAGAAAGACACTGGGTAGCCTAGTCTCAAACCTAAGCCTTATCTTAGAGTATTGCTCAAATACAAGGGATTTAATTAGCGTATGTACAATAGGGTAGACAGAAAACAACTTCTTATCATACCACATAGCTATAATGCCTTGCGGACATCATGTACCAGACTAATTTAACATGCCACAATCAGAAATCAATAGTTCAGAGTAAAGGTGTTCTGACTCTCAGATAAAGAGATTCATGGTCTTCAATCTCAGATGGGCCTTCACTGCTGCCTAGCAATCCTATTATCTTGCTTTAGCCCTTTTAGCCCTTTCTCTAGAGTGGCTACCTTCACTTCTCGCAAATTTCTAACTTGCCCCCCATTTCTCTCGGTAGACAACACTGCATCCTAGTTCCCAGGGGAGAAAAAAGTTATCTGACCAGAACTCCCTACCCTTTCTTTCTTGAGTTCACTTTTTCCTCTTTAAACCCCACTGAAAGAAGACTTTGCAATCCCCACAGAAAGAAAATACACCTTGAGCGCTCTTACACCAAAAAACCCGTTGCCATTGAGTCTATTCCGACTCATAGTAACCCTATGGGACAGAGTAGAACTGCCCCCATAGGGTTTCCAAGGAGCAGCTGGTGGATTTGAACTGCCGACCTTTTGGTTAGCAGCCATAGCTCTTAATCACTGTGCCACCAAGGCTCTTAGAGACCTTTAAAATAACCTCCAACCTTTGCTCCACATGTGTTCTTTTCTCTTTTACTCCTCTATTGACAGAGTTTCTCATCCCAAAGTAATGCCACCCTCTCCTACCTCTTCAAAGATCTTGCCCTATTGAACATCTCCCTCCTTTTAAACACTTTTCGATCTTTCCCTTACTACTGGTCCCTTCTCATCAGAATTTTGTTATTGTTTTTTTTTTTTTTCATTCTCTTCATGGTGTCCATTTTATTTCAAAACGATTTTAAACTTACAGAAAATTTGCAAGAATAGTACAAAGAACTCCTCTATACCTTCACCCAGAGACCCAATTCAAGTTTCGTTAGTTGCCTCCAATGACATTGTTTAGAGCAAAGAACATCCATTCAGGGTCACAGTTTGCACCCTGTTGTCACTTAGCTGTCTCTCTAGTCTCTTTGAGTGAAACAGTTCCACTGTCTTTCCTTGACACTTTTTAAGATTATAATAGATTTGAAGATTTTAGCTAATGTGCTGCAACTTGGGTTTGTCCAATGTTTCCTCATGCTTAGATACAGGTTATGAGCTTGTGGCAGGATTATCACAGAAATGGGAGTCCCTGGGTGCTACAAACAGTTAACACACTCGCCTGCTAATCGAAAGGTCGAAGGTGCAAGTCTACCCAGAGGTTCCTCAGAAAAAAGGCCTGCAGAGGTACTTCTGAAAAATCAGCCATTGGAAACCCTGTGGAGCACAGCTCTATTCTGACACACTCTATTCTTATGGGGTCACCATAAGTCAGAATCAACTCAATGGCAACTGGCTTGCATCACAGAAATGATGCTGTAATGATGCTCATTAACAACCTTCAATATGCAGATGACATAGCCTTGCTTGCTGAAAATGAAAAGGACTTGAAGCACTTACTGATGAAGATCAAAGACCACAGCCTTCAGTATAGACTCCACACCAACATAAAGAAAATAAAAATCCTCACAATTGGACCGATAAGCAAGATCATGATAAATGGAGAAAAGATTGAAGTTGTCAAGGATTTCATTTTACCTGGATCTACAATCAACGCCCATGGAAGCAGCAGTCAAGAAATCAAATGACATATTGCACTGGGCAAATCTGCTGCAAAAGACTTCTTTAAAGTGTTAGAAAGCAAAGATGTCACTTTAAGGACTAAGGTGCACCTGACCCAAGCCATGGTGTTTTCAATCATCTCATATGAATATGAAAGCTGGATAATGAATAAGGAAGATCAAAGAATTGATGCCTTTGAATTATGATGTTGGCGAAGAATATTGAATACACCACGGACTGCTAGAAGAACAAACAAATCTGTCTTGGAAGAAGTACAGCCAGAATGCTCCTCAGAAGCAAGGATGCCAAGACTTTGTCTTACATACTTCAGACATGTTATCAGGAGGGGCCAGGCCCTGGAGAAGGACATCATGCTTGGTAAAGTAGAGGGTCATGAAAAAGGAAGGTCCTCAATGAGACGGATTGACATAGTGGCTGCAACAATGGGCTCAAGCATAACAACAATTGTGAGGATGGCGCAGGACCGGGCAGTATTTTGTTCTGTTGTACATAGGGTTACTACGAGTCGGAACCAACTTGAGGGCACCTAACAACAACAATAACGGCCATAATTTATTTTAATTCTCAAATTCTTCCAGATTTGGCCATTGGGAGCCCCTTTAAACCAGCTCCTGTGCCCTTCTGACGTGTCCCCATCATTCTCGAGACCCTCCTTACTTTTTGGCACAGCAAGATATTCAAGGCTCCCACCCTGGAATCAGTCATTTCTCCAAAGAGCCCTGATTCCTTTTAAGAGAGAGTGGGCACTAGCTGTGTTCATTGCTACCAGAGTATCAATGTTCCCAAGCCCCTTCAATGCACAGAGATAGGAAATATGTGTGTGTGTGTATGTGTGTGTGTGTGTGTGTACACGTGCCCATGTGCATGCAGGCATGTGTGCACAGGCATACACACAAACATGTATGGCATTCATATTTATTTTTATATCTGTTTACATATTCTGAAATTCATGAGTTCATACTATTCCAATTCCAATCTAGTCTAGCTTTACCCCTTTCTATATGTATGCCATCGTTCTCCATGGTGTAAAAGTTGGGTTGGCTTCAATTACTTCAATATATTGACTTATTTGCTCAGTCCGCTGTATGTAGCCAATCTCCTGACTCTGACTGACAACTATTACCACCTGGCACTGGTGTGTTTCCCATTTAAACATTTTTAAAGTATTGCCTACACTCACTGTTCCTACTCCCTCACCTTTCAGTCATTCTTCAACCCATGACAATCTGATTTCCATTTTAGTCAAGATCACCAGTGATCCTGTTGCCATATCTGAGAGATCTTTCTCATTCCTTTTCTAACTTGAGCTCTCTGCATCATTTAATACTCTTTGTATATTTCAAGCTTCTTAAAATACTCTCTCCTTCTAGCTTCTGTGATTCCACAATCAAACTGGTTTATCCTCACCTTTTTGACCATTCCTTCTCAGATTTCTCTATGGGACTTTTTCTCCTCCCATCCTTACTTACTATGATTTTCTGGGGTTCTGTCCTAGCTTCATGGAGGTGGTTCATCCCCTACCATGGCTACAATTATCATCTATATTCTGCTGATTTACACATCTATATCTTTAATCCAGGTCTAATTCCTAAGCTCCAGGCTTACACAATGAAATGTCCATCCAATATTATTCCTTGGATATCTTGCAATCACTCCACGTAAAACACATCTAACACTGAAATAATTTCCACTCTTCCCCATCCTCAAAACCTGCTCTTCTTTTCTGAGTATTTTAACTCAAAGAACAGAATTGCCATCTGTTCAGTGGCTCAAACAAGCAACTTAGGAACCATTCTTGACTCATTCTTCTTTCCTATCTATACAACATCAATCCTGATGCTGTTATCTCCCAAATCACTCTCAAATCTATTTCCTCAGAAATGCTGGAAGCTAAGCAATCATAATCTTGTGCCTGAATTATTGCCATTGTCTCTAATTGGCCTCCACTCTTGTCATTCTTTCAATCTAATCTACACAACCTTTGTAAAACACAAATATGATCATTGCTCTCTCCTCAAAGCCCTTAAAGGATTCCCACTGCCCTCAGGACAGTCCTAGTTCCTTCATACGGTTTACAAGCTCCTGCATGATCTTGCCCTAGCCTACCTTTGCAATATCATCTCTTGTTCTTCTGCTTCAAACTTGAACTTCGCCACACTGAAATGTCTTTCTTTACCATAAACACACCATATTCCCTCACATCCCTTGGTCTTCACAGGTTCTTTTCTCTCCGCCTCTTTGCTATGTTGCCTGAAAAAATTCTACTTATGCCAGGATACAGACATCACCTTCTCTAGGAATCTTCCCAGAATGCCCCTTCTCTGTGCTCCCACAGTACTCTATTTTCCTCTGAGTGCTCATCACATTTTATTGCAATTACTTGTTTAATTATTTCACTTCCCAGCCAGATTTTTAGCTCTGTTAAGGTCACAGAGGGAGATGGAAACAGGGTCTTTTTCACTGTTCCCACCAGGTCCTAGTAAAGTGGCTAAAACACAGGAGGTACTCTCTAAGCACTTACTGAGAGACATCAGCCTCAAAAATAACGAACTCTACAGCAGCCACAGCCAAAGGGTATATTTCACACACGTGTATTTACCACAGGGAGTGTGGTAATATACTTCCTTCACTCCTGTTGTTCGTCAATTCAAAGGGTGGCAGGTGTATGTGTAAAGAAAAATGATGCAACCCTGTTAGCCTATATGAAGAAGAACTCTTCCCCGCAAATAGAACAACACAGAAATTCCTCTTCTTTCTCTGTGGTAAGTTGGAATGACTCATTATTTTTTAGACTTTCTTGAAGACAGCATACAACAATTTCAGCATATATTAGAGTACATGTCCCCTGGACTGGAGTAAGAGCAAATGCTTTGGTCCCTTCGAGAGCTTCTGGACATTCTCCCTGTGTATACTACAGCAATACACACACACGCACACACACATACACGCACTCACAGTCTCTCAGAAAATATACTGCATGATCAAATAAGTTAAAAAAAAAAAGAAATGAGTCCCTGAGGAGCACAGACTGAGTCTTACTTATCTTTGTATGCCCAAACTTAGCAATGGTGCCTGGCCCACAGAAGAGGTAATGCCAAAAGTGAGAGGTGACACCAGAGTGCAACCTCAGTCACTTGTAAAACACCAAAGGTTGATGCTGGGAGAAGGAAGAAATCTATGAGGGAATTAACGTCATTACCACACTGTTATTACCACACACTGTTACTATTGCAAGCCAGACCCACATTACATCATTTTCACTGTCCCCATTTTACATAGGAGGAAATGACACTTGAAAGATTAAGAAGGATCCTATAGCTAGTAAAGACCAAAGGGCAGGTCCTTCCAATTCATAGTGATATATCCCAAACTGGGCAGGACCTAGTCATTTCTTTACACTAGTGTCAGTCTTTGCTTTCGGTATCTTTTAGCTGAGGTTACCGTAAGTTCTGTTCATAGATTTAGAATAGACGGTTATGCCTTTAGGAAAAAAAACTTATTTTTATTCTATTTTACAAAAATATCAGTCTTTGATGAATAGGGGTGAGAGGTAGGGGAACCAGTCCTTTTCTAGAGGAACTTTGAGAGTACTGCTTAGAGAACACGGACTAGTTTTCTCTAATGTCCTCTCTAGACAGTCCCAATGCCAATCCTGATTTGACTTTAGAATTTTTAAAGTATCTTTAACATGACAGGTTTACATATAAATGACCTATTAGATGTTTTAATTCTAAAAGCAGAACTCAAGTACATTATCGAGAACAATAAGAGGTCCTGAAGCTCACCTATCATTTTGCCATGCCCTTTTGGACTCAGCCATTACATATGCACCCAAACTCAGTGAGAAGAAACAAATCCTGTACTCATGTTACTAGAAATAGCATGTATCTCCTTGAAGGATTTGATTATCCTGCTTTATATGTCATTTAAGGAGCCCTGGTGATGCAATGGTTAAGCGTTTGGCTGCTAACTAAAAAGGTAGTGGTTCAAACCCACCCAGCAGTTCCACGGGAGAAAGACCTAGCGATCTGCTTCCGTAAAAATTACAGCCTACAAAACCCAATGGGGCAGCTCTACTCTGTCACATGGGGTTGTTATAAGTCGAAAATAGATTTGACGATACCTAACAACAGCAACAACATACGTTATTTGCTAAATTCAAGACAATGTTGTAGCAGGGCCATGTGAAATTTGCCAGAAAGCTGCCCCATCCACTGTTTTTCACTTAATTTGAATACTAATAAGAAAAAAAACTGTGCAACCATTTTTCCCACTTATGTACTTACTGTGCTCAAAAAATATATATACTTCTAAAGCCTAGGCTTGCCTTTTGGGTGATGGTAAATTGTGCAGCTTAGACTCTTTTCTGACATCATCACATGGAAAAATTCTTGATCATCTGTGGGCAAATTATCTACTTTGTGGATTAAGATAAGCCAGTTTTTAATGAGGTCCAGCTTTCTCCACTACTCCGTATGTATACCCAAACTATAAAATAAAAACAAAATTTAAATTTTGCCTAAGAAAATCCTAATGAACATAGGCAAGGACACCAACTAACTTTTTTGAATTTCAAAAGTAAGGATTTAGTTTGGGAAACTGGAAAACGAAAACACCACATTTTCTTTTTTTTTTTTTTTTTTTATTGTTGTAGTTTAAGTGAAGTTTACATTTCAAGTTAGTCTCCCATACAGAATTTTATACATACATCGTTATGTGACCCTAATTGCTCATCCCATTCTGCAACAGCACACTCCTCCTTTCCATCCCTGATTCCCCATGTCCATTCAACTAGCTCCTAACCCTCTCTGCCTTCCCATCTCACCTCTGGACAGAAGCTGCCCCTTTGGTCTCTTGTACCTACTTGAGCTAAGAGGCACACTCTTCACAAGTATCTCCTTATGTCCCACAGTCCAGACCAATCCCTGTCTGAAAAGTTGGCCTTGGAAATTGTTTTAGTTCTGGGCTGATAGAGAATCCAGGGGCCATGCTTTCCAGGGTTCCTCTAGTCTCAGTCAGACCATTAAGTCCGGTCTTACTAGAATTTGAGTTCCACACCCCATCTTTCTGCTGCTCCATCAGGGACTCTTTTGTGTTCCCTGTCAGGGCGGTCATTGGTGGTAGCCTGGCACCATCTAGTTCTTCTGGTCTCAGGCTGATGAAGTCTCTGGTTTAT
>NW_004444007.1:3864330-3902283 GCF_000243295.1 Trichechus manatus latirostris
CTTTCTGTCTCTTGGGCTAATACTTTCCTTGTGTCTTTGATGTTCTTCATTATCCTTTACTCCAGGTGGTTGGGACCAACTGATGCATCTTAGATGGCCATTTGCAAGCTTTTAAGACCCCAGACCCCACTCACCAAAGTAGGATGCAGAACATTTTCTTAATAAGCTTTGCTATGTCAATTGACCTAGATGCCCCCTGAAAGCATGGTCCCCAGACCCCTACCCCTGCTACTCTGTCTCAAAGGATTAGATTGTATTCAGGAAACTTCTTAGCTTTGGTTTAGTCCAGTTGTGCTGACTTCCCCTGTAGTGTGTGCTGTCCTTCCCTTCTCCTGATTCTTATCTACTATCTAGTTAGTAAATAGCCCTCACCCTCCCTCCCCACCCTCGTAACCATCAGAGAATGTTTTCTTCTGGAAAACACCACATTTTCACTTTACTGTTTCACTTATATGCCAACTAATGTTTCAATCTTTGGCAACGCCATATGCAACCACACTCATTTTATCATTGCTTTGTCACAGTTACCATCTATCTGGCAGTTCTTAGGACACTTGGTTTTGCTCCTTGATGTTTTTCCCTTTTCAGAAAGTGTCCTAAATATAGTTTCCTATTTTATAAACCCCAGTGAACTCTTTCACTTAGTTTATTTATGTGTTAATTCTGTTTGTTACCTGTTAATAAATAAAGCCTCTCTTGTTTTTAAAAAAATTGACTTTAATATTTAGCTCTGATCTTCCTGTCAAGAAAGACAAAAAAGGGAAACAGAATGAGTGATATCCCTCTCATAGTCACCTCAAGTCCTTCTGGAAGAAGGAGGGACATGTATATGCAAACTAATTCACAGGTGAATCTCTATTCTCAGCACTGAATTATGAACAAAGTTGTTTAAACAGACTCATATTTGGGGCCCACCAAATGACAGCCACAAATTAACTTACTTCCATTGCATGTATATAATTAATGTGGTTTGCTTAATCTCTTTATTCATCTAACATTCATTACATACCTACTAAAATCATTCTATTCCCTCATTATAATCAGTATTTCCTTTGCAGCAATAATGGCAACTGTAATTAAATAAAGGTAGTCTTTGCTTTGCACAGTACTAACTGAAAGGAGCCCCAGTGACGAAGTGGTGAAGCATATAGCTGCTAACGGAAAGGTCAATGGTTCAAACCCACCAGCTGCTCCATGGGAGAAAGATGTGGTAGTCTGCTTCCATAAAGATTATAGCTTTGGAAACCTTATGGGCAGTCCTACTCTGTCCTACAAGGTGGCTATGAGTCAGAATCGATGCGACAGCCATGGGTTTCGTTTTTCTTTGTTTGGTATTAACTGAAACTCATGCATATTGAAACCAAGCAAAGCAAGGGCACAGTTCCAATATGCACGAGTTTCAGTTAACATGGTGCCCTGTAAAGATTGCCTGTAATTTTTGTACAATCACTTGTTTACTGTCTTTCTCACCTAGTATTCTATAAATTCCATGTAAATTCCAAGAAAAGATAGTGTCTCTTTTGTTTACCATTATCTCCTTAGCACACCATCTTCCTTGCACATAATAGATGCTCAATAAATATCTGCTAAATAAAGGGGAAAAAGGTAATCTAAGACCCATCACAGCGTTTGTTTACCATGAAATTCACATATCCTATACATCCTCCAGGAGCCCTGGTGGCACAGTGGTTAAGCGCTCTGCTGCTACTGAAAGGTCAGCAGTTTGAACTCACTGGCTGCTCCATGGGAGAAAGGTGTGGCAGTCTTCTTCCATAAAGATTACAGCCTTGGAAACCCTATGAGGCAGTTCTACTCTGTCCTATAGAGTCGCTATGAGTTAGAGTTGATTCTACGGCAACACAGTTTATACATCTTCCCACATCAGTTCCCAGGCTCAGCCACTTCCTGGGAGGCAGGGCTCTCCCCACTTCCCAGAAGTCCAAACTCTTTTGCCTGAGCAGCTCCTGGAGTCATTGCCATACACAGTGGGCCTTGACAGGCCTTCAATGGCGGATCTTTGTGGCTTTCCACAACCTCAGCAAAATGTGTGTGGTAGTGGGGACCAAACCCAGCAACAGGCAGTCAGGATTAGTACAGAGTGTAAAAATATAGGTTACTGTGGTTGCTGTACCGCTGTAAAAGAAAAACATCTCACTTTTCAGCCATCGTGGTCAGCCACAGCTTTTCTTTAAAGAGTAAGTAGGAGTCATTTGTTATTCACACAGTGATGGTTTCTATGCAGATTAGGCTTCTTAAAGGAGCCAGGACAACATTTCTGTAGAAAAAGTGTCCTTTACAGAGAGAGAGGAACAAGTGAAACGACACCACTAGGAAATAATCAAACACGTCCAGAATGTGGGATAGTCTACAAAAATTGGCCTGGACTCTACAATGTCAATGCTGTAAAACAAAATCAAACAAAAGTGATGAGGGAGTTGTAGGTTAAAAGAGGCTAAAGAGACATAACAACCAAATGTAGTATGTCGATCCTGGATGGGATCCTGACCCCATCAGATTAGGGAGTAAATCTCAGAGAGATGTGAGTAATGATTATAATACAAGCAAAAAGAGAGAAGCAAAGTAAGAATTGAGTAATTTGACTTCCATTTGATGGCAGTTAAGATTACGTTTTAAAATATAAATACACATGACACAAATCCATAAGATTTTGAATACATGTAACTGTTAATAGCGATTATCTCTGAGTGATGGGGTTATAAAAGTTTTGTTGTTTTCTCCATTATGTACAAAGATCTGTATTGCTATTGTAACAAGAAATAAAATTTTTTAACAAAATATTTTAAAATATTCACTTACTTTAGCTGATTTTTCAATATTCAGGTCTTCGTCCAGTTTAAAAAGAACTGTCATGTTGTACCCAGCCTGATTTCCATGTCCGTGAGGCCACCAATTTTCCACAGAAATATTCTGTTAATAAAGATAAGTCATCCTAAGTAATCTGTGGCATATTTTCCACAAAATAATATAATGATTCAGAGGCTTATATCAATTTTTCATGTAGAGAAGCCCAGAAATTCTGAGTTCTAAAACAGCATCAATCTCCCTACCCATAATATGCCAAATCATACCAACCTATAGATAATATTTAAAAATCAACATGCTAGGAGTTTAGTATGGATTAATATAATGAAGGGAGAGGGAAGGAATAACATGAGTATTAAGAAAAACAACTGTTCCTATGTCTAACACTCTGAGCTTACTTTTATTCTACGTTCTTAATATGCAGAATTTGACTTTGAGGTTGACTCTTCTTTCAAGTCAAGACCAGAAGTTGTCTTAAGTTCTGAAAAGTTACTGAATGCTGATATGCTCCATTCTTTTTGGTTCACAGCTATCATTAATCAAAAAGGAGAGGTAAAATCCAGCCTACCTCTATCCATCAAAGATGAGAGTTTACAATTACAATTCTGCATGTAGAATAAGCACCAATATTAAAAATAATTGACAACACCAAAAATAATCACTGCTGTTTAAAAATATTGCTTATAATGTATTTTAGATTTAAGATACTGTGATACAGGATATCATAAATATTGTAGAAAAAAATTAAAAAGAACATACTTGACTTCTTAAGGCGAAAGAATGTCAAATTAATCATATATTCTTCATTTTCCTAATCTTAAAATTTGGGAAAATCGTTCGTTAGCTCTTATATACACAAAATATATGAGAGGTTAAAAATAGAGAAAAAGATGAAAAAATACATGGAGAAAGATTTTTTATCTCCTACTTAGCCCCTAGCTTCTAACCATTTCTTTTGAGCAGGTATTGCTTTTCATCCAGTGGTCCTCAGGAAGTATCATCATTTACCTTGTTAATTTTTACAAGTAGTTCAACAATCCTTTCTCCAGGCTGAAGTTCAATGCTGTATGTCTGCTGTGTTTGCAATTTAGGGATGGCTACGACCACCTGACCACCAACTGGCTTTGAGCTGACAACATCAAAAGAAGACTCTATTTCAATGTTCCACTCCTGGGCACTGTTATCTAAGGCAAAAAGAGAAAAAGATATATATAGCAAATAAAATATGCTAAGCATTAGCCTTGCCAGTCTCAGGATTCACTGAGGGTGAGACCAAAGTGGCTTCTAAACCAGTGAGTGCTCCACAAATGGTGTCATGACAAAAAGTTCACTGGAGATTCTCTTTCATCTTAAGAGTTTAATCCTTCATTCTAAAGAATACTCAAAATCATACATTTTATGTGTACTTCCATTCTAAAAATGTTAGGATTAGAAATCACAAAAACTTATAAGTAGGACACAAACAGAAAATGCCAAATGAAAAAGTAACATAAATCTTCCAAGAATGATACACACTTATTCCTTTTTATAAAGGAAAAATAATGAGGGTTTTGAAGCCATGTAATTTGGTATAAATTTATAGGCAACAGAATTAATCAAAATGTAAAAAATCTATATTTTAAACGTAGATAATTTATCCAAGAAATATTTACCGAGAAGCTTATGTGCCATGTACTTTGCTAAGTGTAGGAATTAAACGGTACCAGGATAAGCATGGCCCCGTTCCTCATGAGCTAAGAGTCTAATGCAACATAGACAAGTACTACGGTGTGGTAATTACTAGATGGGAGAAATAAAAGGTTGTTCCAAGAAAATATACACAAAAAGAGAGACACCTAATTCACAGTGGCTGAGGGAAGGCCTCCATGAGAAAGCAGCATCTAGCTGAAACCAGGACGATGCATTAGCCAAGTGCAGAGGAAGATAAGTGTTTAGGCACAAGAGTAAGTGAGAGACCCATGAAAGAGAAAGAGACTTGCCATAACAAGGAACTTGAGCAGTGATGGCACTGGTGAGGAAAAGTACCATGACTGAAGATCTTGCTGGGCCTTTTAGACCATGTGTGGAGTTTGGTAACTTTAAATCAGTGGGGAGTCATTAAAAGATTTTTTAGCAAAGAGGATAACATGATCAAATTTGCATTTTATAAAAACTGACAGATGCCTCAGCACGGGGATATACCAGGATGCAAATAAAAGAAGCAGAGAGACACCAAATTTCTACTGATGCACACCGGGATGGAAAGTGTCACAAGGAAAATCTGGGAATGGAGAGGAGGCAAAGAAAAGTAGTGGACAGAAAGAAGAAGGGAGAGCACGGCTGAGGAGGAGGGTTATAGGGAAAAAAGATGAGGCAGCTGTCATGAGGGATGGAACTTTGGGTGTGAAGTTAGGGGGTGGGGGAAAATGGTTTCAAGAGGGTTTGAAGTAGTGTTTTATGTTATGTGCATTATAACCCCCTTCCGCCATCCTGCCTTAAATTCATGCCGTTTAGTGTCTCCAGAACTGGATTTGTATATTTGGTTTTGTTTTTTAAATCAGACTGTGTGCTAAGGCAGGCCTTGGGCAAGAGCAAGGTGGAAAAGCAGACCCACTGTATATAGGTTATACAGGAGAAATTGAGGATGAGGTCTCCAAAAAGGCTAGAGGGAAAGGGGGCCAGAGCCACCAAGGAAGGTTTGTTCTTTTACTCATATATATATATATATATATATATTTTTTTTTTTTTTTTTTTTTTTTAATTGTGTTTTTGGTGAAAGTTTACACAAGAAATTAGATTCTCATGTCCTCAGTGGTTAAGAGCTTGGCTGCTAACCAAAAAAGCGGCAGTTTGAATCCACCAGCTGCTCCTTGGAAACCCTATGGGGCAGTTCTACTCTGTCCTATAGGGTCGCTATGAGGCGGAATCGACTCTATGGCAAGGGATTTAGTTTACATATATTGTTCAGTGACATTGGTTACATCGGAAGGTTCATTCTTGAATGCCACAGAAAGGAAGGAGAAAGCAGTGATAGGTGCAGATGCGCTTAAGATTGTATGACTGTGGCAAGAAATTGAGGGAGTTCCTGTTTAATGGCTTCCATTTTTCTCTCTGGAGAAGAGAGGGGAGAAGGTTATCAGCTGAGAAATATCTTAGGGACCCTTCTCCTACAAATAGGGAAGGCATTGATAATTCGTGGCTTTACTGCAAAATATAGAAAAGATGGATTGTATGTTGTATAAAAGCCTTCATAAATGGCATTTCTAATGCAGATTCACACCAGTCCAGTTGGAGAGATGATCACACCACATGTCATCATTTGCATCTCACATCAGCCAAAAGTGTAGATGTATTTGATGCACACTGAAGTAAAATTCATCTCAGGCTTGAGAACTACTTCTTGTTATTAAATTATTCATTCTGAAGAACACTAGTCAATGAGCCTGAATTAGGTTTTCTCTGCCCAGCCCATTTTGCAATTTCCCCAGCCATAGCCTCCAGGTTTTTCTAAGATACAGCAAAATACATCAGTACAACCACATTTTTTTTAAGTTACCAAGTGTTTTTAGTTACCATTTTCATTGCTTTTAAACAGAAGCACACATTCCAATGGGATCCAAAAAAAAAAAAAAAACGAAAAACAAACCAAACTCGTTGCCGTCAAGTTGATTCCAACTCCTAGCGACCCTATAGGACAGAGTAGAACTGCCCCATAGGGTTTTCAAGGAGCAGCTGGTGGATTCGAACAGCCAGCCTTTTGGTTAGCAGCCAGAGCACTTAGCCACTATGCCCCCAGGGTTTCCAATGTGATCCAAAGCTGGTTATTTTCCAAAATATCCCTAAATTGACAGCTACATGACCTCTAGCTCCTTGCCATATTCCCTCTGCTGCCCTTCCTTGCTGTCTCTTATTTAAAAATAAAAATAATAGCTAACATTTACTAAGAACTTACTGAGACAGGCATTGTGTTGCACTATGGACATGTACGAAGTTATTTAAGACTCACAACAGTCCTATAACGTAAATTCTATTATTATCTTCATTTTATAGATGAGAAAACTGAGGTACAGAGAAGTTAAGTAATTTGCTCAAGTTCACACAGCTAGTAAGTGGCAGAGCTGGGATTCAGAAAGAAGCCTGCACACTTAGCCTCTCACCCAAATAATATCCCCAAAACCATGTCTTAGTGATACTCAATACTTTTATAGTAGGACAAAGCACTGGGGTTGGGGAGGCGAGGGTACCATTATGTGGGGGAGCACTTGTCTTAATGGTATCGAGCTATAATAGGCACCAAATATGTCTTTGGCTGAGTCTTTAACCACAAAAGCACTAGATTCATAAAACTTTTGAATCAGAAGTAAAGTGATCGATCACCTAGTCCCCTCTCTGACTAGTGTCTGAGTCTCTCTAGACCACAGGTTGGCAAGCTATGGTCTAAGGCCAAATCTGCTTACCTTCTGTTTTTATAAATAAGGTTTTATTGAAACAAAGCCACACTCACTTGTTTACATACTGTCTTTGGTTGTTTTTGCACTACAACAGCAGAGCTGAGTAGTTCCAACAGACGCCATATGGTCCAAAAAGCCTAAAATACTTACTATCTGAACTTTTATAGAAAAAGTTTACCGACCGCTGCTCTAGAAAATTCCCAACAGAAGGCCACTCTAACCTTTCTTTAAATACCTCTAATGAAAAAAAAAATCTCTACCTCACAAAATAGCCTTTCCATTTTCTGCCACTTCTGACTATCCCTTTCATGACCCACGGGACATACAGTGTCCACATGCATTTTCCACCTGTCTGGTTTATTGGGAAGCTACTTTCCCACTGACAATACATGCTACCAACAGATAACTGTTTGAAACTGAAGAAACAGGCATGTGCTGCAAATTACTGTTTTTACAGGGTATTGTATGAGGTGTTGCATCCTGGAGGTGTGATTGTGCAAAACCTTTGTCTCTTTTGGAGCCTTGGTGGCACAGTGGTTAAGAGCTATGGCTGCTAACCAAAAGGCTGGCGGTTTGAATCCACCACCCACTCCTTGGAAACCCTACGGGGCAGTTCTACTCCGTCCTATTGGGTTGTGATGAGTCAGAATTGACTCGATAGCAGTGGGTTTTTGGTTTTTGTCTCTTTTGGCTTTTGTACAGCAAGATAAGCCTTATATTTCCAGGTTCCTGTGGTTATTTGTAAATTGCATTTCTCGAAATGATTCCGTGTTTGCGTGAATGCCTCACTTGCGGGTGCCATACATTGTAGGCACCTGTCAAGGGATCTAGAAGGTGATGCAGAGTCCAGAGGGACACATGTGTCCCACATAATCCTACTCCCAGAGTCCAGAGTGGCAGATGTGCCCCACGTAATCATAGGCCCAGAGTCCAGATGGATGTCTGTGTCCCACATAATATGTATCAAGATCCACAGTACCCCCCCTCAACAAAACTCAGATGCACTCAATGATTCAGCATGCATTCCACTAATGAAAGCAACAGAAAATTAAAGCCAAAACATAATTCAGTCTTGAACTACTGTAAAAGCCTTCTTTAGTCTGAATTGAAATCTACTTTCCTTTAATTTCTACCCAAAGATATTAGTTCTGCCCTCTGGGCACTTCCTACCAACCCATAACCACCAAGGTCAGGCAGGCAGGCTCCTCTGCTGTTCCTGTCACTTTCTCTTCGGAACGAGAATCAGCTGTCTGTAATTGTCTCTGGCAGGAAGACAAATAGCACAATCCCCAAAGGTCACTACAAAATTCCCCAGTTTCTCTTGTTTCTAACATGGAAGGTTCTCAGGCACATCAGTACTCCTTTGAAGCTCATCCGGTTTAACACCCTTGGTTGCCACTAAGGGGAGAAATGAAGGCTGCAGAATTCAAAGCCCAGTATGAAGATTTACAAGCCTACAGTGTTGTCACCAGATACACTATACCAACATATTTTTGCCCTCTCCTCTTCTTCCAAATGGAGTAAAGCCCTTTCTGTGTATATTCCTTCCAGGAGTCCATTAAGGATTATGCAGTTTAGGTTCATATAGTACATTTAGAGTCTTAAATAGTAATTTTCTCGATATTACTTGGCTATTTCTTTTCACTTGCTATTTTAAAAATTCAGAATCCTATTTCCAATTAAGGACAACTCAGTCTTATAGATTAAGATCCCTTTTTAGAATACAGTTTCCTATCATATCTCTCCTAGCATCGACAAGTTATCCTTTCCTAAATAATACTTATCATCCCCGGCTCTCCTGAAGCAGAATATAAGATAATTTCAAAAAAAGACAAAGTTCTGGGGTAGGAAAGATGAGGTAGGAATGGTGGATTTTTAACTCACTCAGAATCACCCTTCCAATTATACTATGTTCCGTATCTTCTCCTTACCTGACTAAACAACTTGGGGCACAAACAGGACAGGAACTCTTTACCAAAATAGGATGGACAGGCAAGGTTGACCTGCCCTTCTCTACAACTTAAGGCCTTCCCTCGCCTGAAGGCTCAGTGATGTCCTAGCTGATGTCTTGTCCCCATGAAGGAGAGACTGTGGGTCTATAGTTTGTTCCATGTAAACTTAACCAGATGAGCAACTCAAGCATGGCAGAGCTTAAAATGTGACTCTGGCCACTGACTCATCTTCAGGCTTTTCCAGAGCTGATTTGGTAAGGTTTCTTTAAAAAAACAAAACAGGTAAGCAACCACATAGCCTGGATTAGTGTATGCAGCTCCTACATTCAAAGGATTTTCAAGAGAACTCCAGTCCCTACTTAAAAAAAAAAATCAAGTCAATTCCAACTCATAGCAATCATATAGGACGAGTAGAACTGCCTCATAGGGTTTCCAAGGCTGTAAATCTTTACAGAAGCTGACTTACTCCCGCAAAGCAGCCAGTGGGCCGAACCACCAACCTTTCAGCTAACAGCCAAGCAGTTTAACCGCTATGCCACCAGGGCTTCTCCAGTTCCTATAGATACGGCCAACACCTTCACCTTTAAAAACCACTTGCTACTGAGTTGATCTAGACTCATGGCAACCCCATGTGTGTCAGAGCAGAACTGTGCCTCATAGGGTTTTCAGTGGTTGATTTTTCAGAAGTAGATAGCCAGGCCTTTGTTCTGAGGTACCTCCGGCTGATTTGAACCATCAACCTTTTGGTTAGCAGCCAAGCGCTTAACCATTTGCGCCACCCAAGGACACCATAAGCCTTTAAAACCCTCTCTAAAAATGCCAGCCTCCTTTTATAATTGTATATTATTTTTCAAGGTGTGGTTAGCAAGAAAAAAGAAAACATCTTTATTCAATTTAGTCTTTGAGGAAAAAAGCATGAGAAGACATGGAAAGTAGAAAACTAAAAAGATGGCTGAGTCATATGAATTAATTCAAGTTTGTCAATAAGCACCAGGAAGACATATTCTCAAACTCTACCTTAAGCTTCACTTTAATTGATTGTAATAAAGGCTCAAGTATCAATGTCTTCATTTATAACTGGGTTCTTCCACACTTATACCCTCACTAAGTTGTAATCATTGTCCTAATTTACAAAAAACGGAAAGAATCATGGAACGTCTGAGGCAGAAGAAACTTGGTGATCTCCCAGTCACTTTGTAAATGAGGTTTTGGAGACCCTAATTGCAGTGCTTCCCTCAAAAGCCCTTGAATGGTTGGACACACACAAGGGCTAGGTCCCCTGACTGGTGCTCTCCACCTTCCATAGCCTCTCACAGAGGCATCTACCAAAAAGAGTGACACTACCAAGCACACATTAATTGAAATTTGTTTAAGGAAAACCAAAAGCACAAGTACTTTTTGCCTTTCAGAGTCCTAAGTCCAAATATCAAATACATTCAATGTGAAACAAAGCATTTTAGGGGGTTGTAACAATGAAATGGGAGCCCTGGTGGCTCAGTGGTTAAGAGTTCGGCTGCTAACCAAAAGGTCGGCAGTTCAAATCCACCAGCCACTCCTTGGAAATCCTATGGGGGCAGTTCTACTCTGTCCTATAGTGTTGCTATGAGTGAGAATTGACTTGACGGCAACAGATTTGGTTTTTTGGTTTAACAATGAAATATTAGCTTCTTAATAAGAGAATTTTGTAAAAGAGAAGGAGTCCTGGGTAGTGTAAATGGTTAATGTGCTTGGCTGCTAACCAAAAGGTTGGATGTTTGAGTACACCCAGAGGCACCTCAAAAGAAAGGCCTGGCAATCTACTTCCAAAAAATCAGTCACTGAAAACCCTATAGAACACAATTTTACTTTGACACACATAGAGTCACCATGAATCAGAATCAACTTGACGACAACTGGTTTGGTAAAAAAGAAAGAACACTGAAATCTACAAACAGAGAGAGTACCATGTCTGACCCTCCACTAAATATATAATTATATGGTGCCACACTTCCTCCACGTGTTGAAATACCAACTTTGTAGCCTAAACTGTCGTGATCCACATCATGTTTGGTAAAGTAGAGGACCAGTGAAGCCCTCAATGAGACGGACGGACACAACAGTCACAACAACAGTCTCAAACATAGCACAGATGATGCGACAGTGCAGGACTGGGCCATATTTCATTCTGATACACGAGGTCATCATGAGTCAAACCGACCTGACAGCAACTAACAAGCACCACCTGAACTAGCTGACAAGGCCATGAAAACAGTGACGTGAGCATTTCTGTCAAACCAGTGGAATACATGTCTTGTTTGTAAACCCTGACAAGCACTATAAACTGTAACCCAGTCCAAAAAACAAACAAAGATGTTGCCCCTAACGCTGAAGGTTAAGAATACAGGATGGCATCTGGAGGGTTTAGGACCAGCAGTGAAAGGAAGTTCAGAGACGGGCACATTCAGGTCAGCATGGATGGTCGGCATGGGATGGATCTGCAAACGTTGGAAGACTGCTTATAGAAGATGAAAAAGAT
Organism: Trichechus manatus latirostris; assembly: GCF_000243295.1. Taxonomy (NCBI): domain Eukaryota; kingdom Metazoa; phylum Chordata; class Mammalia; order Sirenia; family Trichechidae; genus Trichechus; species Trichechus manatus. The sequence goes on from NW_004444007.1 coordinate 3,876,051, forward strand.
GCTTCATCTCATTGGGGGGAAAAAGCTATTCAAAGCCAGCTGCCTTGATTAGCGTCACCCTGCCGAGCTTCTCACAGCTCCCCCTTTTGTCTGTGCCCTTCTTCCTGCATGTTGAATAAGTGATGAACAGCTACACTGGAAAGGTAGTCTGTGCACCGGCGGAAACAGTAAAGACACGGAGCTGAAATGGCCAAGCCACGGAATGTGTACATTTCAACGCAAAGTATTTTCCTGAACTTCTGCTAGAATTATAGGGCAGATTCCAGCAGCTGCTTTTCCAAGAGCTAACAGCTTGCATTCACCAGGAAAGAAGGCTCACAGTTACAACAGCTGTTTTTTCCCTTTCTTCACTGAGCAGCCAGATCTGCTTGTCTACTCAATAAGAGAAAATTCTTGAAGACGAAAGCAAAACTAACAGACCTAAAACAAAATCTGCCCTCCCACCCCTCACACGAAAACAAGGATAAGTTAGTAAGTTCTGGAGAAGAAAACTTACTTAAACAATATGGCAGCTTATCAGGGGATAGATTACTCAAGCAATCTAACTACCCATAAGATATTTTCACACGTGGATAGTATTATTTTATGGATAAAGTAGCTCAAAGAGCAATGAAAAAAATGACTCAAAATAAATGCATAAAAAAATGCATGCATATTTATCAAACAAAGCACTAAGCAAGATTGACAAACCTCTGCTATATTTTAATATTCTATCCTGTGTATTAAACTGTAAGCAAAGTGTAGCAATGACTTTCAACATGGGCCTCTATAGGCATGCCAGAGTCTAGCTGGGAGATACACTGCACGCCTCCAACTTAAGCCTAGGTCATCTAGAATGACAGAGAGGGTGCTTCCTGAGCTATCGATTACTCTGGAAATGATGGAAGAGGGTGCCATCTTTGAGGAGGTAGACGTGTCCCAGGTATAAGTCAAAGATCCACAGCTCACTTCTGCTAGGGGAGGTATGAAAGCAAGGACATTCACACGTTGGAAAAAAAAAATCTCTAGTATTATTTTCTCCTACGTGTGGTAACAAAAGATTGAACAATAGAGTGTTGAATCAGAACATACTAATTATATACTGACTATATATTTTGAAAAAGAGCCCTGGTGGTGTAGTGGCTAAATGCTCAGCTGCTAATTGAAAGGCTGGCGGTTTGAACCCACCTGCCACTCCTTGGGAGGAAGATGTGGCAGTCTGCTTCAGTAAAGATTACCAAAAAACCAAACCTGTTGCCAGCAAGTCAATTCCAACTCATAACGACCCAATAAGACACAGCAGAACTGCCCCATAGGGTTTCCAAGGAGCGGCTGGTGGATTTGAGCTGCCTACCTTTTGGTTAGCAGCCAAGCTCTTAACCACTGCGCCACCAGGGCTCCTCTGCAAAGATTACAGCCATGGAAACCCTATGCAATAAATGAATATATGTCTCTGTATCTCTGTCTGTCTCTCTCACACACACACACCCCTGCATTTTTGGACATATTGTTTGCTTATAAATGTTCTAATCTTTGGAACTGGAGCATCCACCCCTATCTTCTTCCTATCTTCCCTCCCCCTATACCCTGGAAACCCAAATCCAGCCCAGACTTTCCCTTCCACTCCCCCACTGATGCTAAGGGAAGAGAACAGTGGAGCCTGCTGGGTTTCCATACCAAGTAAAAAGCATCTGAGTTTCCCTTTTCAATATCAAGGTCAATCTTCCACTGCTTAAAGAATTACTTAAAATATGGGTGTCCTACAACAGCTACTGCTATTTAAAAACCTGAGTAGAATATTCTAGGGCCAAGGATGAATCATTCAAATAGATAGTTTCTAATGGGGTTTTACAGGAAATAACACCAATGAAATGTTATATCTTAATACCTAGATAATCATAGGCGCCTAAGAGATAAAGAGCAGTAGCTCCTGTTTTCCTCTGACCTTACGACTTTTTTCAAATATCATTTTTTTAATTCTCAAACATTAAGCATATGTAAAAATCATTTAGATTACGGCAAAATCAAACAAATGCAACAGGATATTAAGAACTGCAAAGGTTTGGAAACCACTATTATAAGGACTAAGAATAGAGGGAAATACACATGTAAAGTAAATTAATTCACAGGAATTTCAAGTTAATTTTTAAAAGGTTAATATCCTTTTTTTCTATCATACTCTGAACAATTAAGTTGGGAAGTATAGTTGGTAATTTGATCTTCAGGGGTAAGCTCACTAATTTTAAAATTAAGAAAAAAATTGAACACTTGGAAAAGCAAAAAGGTTATCTTTTTCTAGTCTCAACGGCGAGAAAGCAAAAAGTGCCACATAGCCAAATTAGGTTAGCCTTTCATATTAAGTAAGTTGAAATCACTGGATAGATTAGTTTGTTTTAATAACTGCTTTCTCCCTCACTATACAAATAATATAAACACAATACAAAAATTTAGAAAAGACAGTTAAGCAAGAGATTAAAATACAAGCCATCTGTAATGGTACTACCCAGAGACAGACACTGCTTCCATTAGTTTTGACTGATAACGTTTCACATTTAAATTTTTAAAATGAATATATTTGGTTTTGAATAAAACATTTATCTGCTTTTTATTATGAACTCATCCTTTTATCTTATTTTTAGTAACTCTCATAGTATGTATCAAATAAATGCATAAAAGTATCCAGAATACACATCCAGAATGGCAATGATTAAAAAACAGAAAACAACAGATATCGGTGAGGTTGTGGAGAAAGTGGAACCCTCATCCATGGCTGGTGGGAATGTAAAATGGTACAACTGCTGTGGAAAACAGTTTGGCAAGTCCTCAAAAAGTTGAACATGGAATCACAGAACTACCATATGACACAGCCATCCCAACCCTAGGTATATACCCAGAAGAAGTAACGGTAGAAACACAAACAGAAACCAGTACATCAATGTTCATTGCAGTACTTCTCTCAATAGCCAAAAGGTAGAAACAACCAAAACGTCCATCAGCAGATGAATGGATAAACAAAATGTGGTACATACATACAATGAAAAGTTCTGATGCATGCCACAACATGGATGAAACTTGAAAGCTTTATGTTGAGTGAAGTAAGTCCCAAAAGAACAAGTACTATATGATCTCACTTATATGAACTAAGTAAATATATTCAAACAAAAGATTAGTAGTGCTTCCCAAAGATGGGAGGGAGGGGGAGAGGGGAGTTTATGCTTAGGGAGCATTGAGTTTTTGTTAATGGTGGTGGAATAATTTGGAAAAGGATGACAATAATGGTTACACAACACGAAGAATGTAATAACCCATGTTACTGAATTGTATATGTAGCAATTGTTGAACTGGAGAGTATTTTATTGTGGATATTTTCACCACAAAAAAAAAAAAAAAGTGCCCAGAATACATAAGTTTATTATCTTGGTAATTATCTTTCAACTTTTAAATGTCTTCTGATTTCAGTGATAAGTGTTATCTTTCAGATACAAACTGAATTTTTTTTTCTGAAAAAACTAAAGGCAGTTCCTCTCCTAATGCTTTGATAAGTTCATTCTTCAATTTTATTACATCAGCTAACCAAATCAATATCTGTAAAATTAATCAGAAATATAATAATTACTGCTTAATATACACAGGGTACATCTTCTGAACAGGAAATATAGACTTCTCTATGTTGAATACAAAATGCACTGCAGTCATAAAACATGAAAAATGTAGTTGATGTGGGGAATTGATTACATTGCATTTAAACCAAATTTTGTAGGGTTTACTACTAACTTTACCCAAAAAATTTGGTCTTTGTCCTCAGTTCCTGCGAGATAACCTCTAAAACCTTGGCGTCAGTAGCATCACTAGGGGGAAGGGTGAGGGGTGCTGGCTGCACCCCGACACCAAAATAACCCCAGGGTCCGCAACAGCAGCGGTGGTGAGCGAGCCCGCACCATCAGGGGGCGGGTCTCTAAGGCAGTGGTGTCACTAGAATTGGTATCACCTGTCACCCAGTGCAGGAACTCATCACACTGGCCCCCGTCACCCACCAGTCACTAGGGCTGGTGTCACCCACTGTGGTAACGCATCATCACACACACACACATACACACACACACCCCGTCACCTGCCGGTCAGGGTGTGGGCAGCTAGGCAGTGGCACTTGCCATTGGGCAGAGAGGAGGGTCTCCGCCTTGGCCAATGGGAGAAGGGAGGAGTTGCAGGGAGCCATGGGGGTGGGGCTGAGAGGGGCAGGGTCACGAAGTCGGGGCAAGGTTGGGCCACTCCACCCACCAGGGAGGAGGGATGACACCATGAGTTACCGCACTGGTGACACGGACCCTAGTGACTCCACTGCTTGGAGCGTCCTTGTTGAAGGCTCCAGACCACACCTAACCTAACAGGTTATGCTAATGATGTGATTCATGTGGGAGCTGCCAAACCAGAAAAGACCTGCCCTGTGATATGAGCCCGACCTCAGGGGAGGTGAGGGCATGATTTAATCATTCATGCCTACGTAATAAGGCCCCACTAAAGACTCTGGATAGGCAAGCTCCATGGGTTTCCTGCTTGGTGAAAGACATCTATGCATGTGGGAGAGCAGAGTCCCTTTTTTGGACATGGAAACTCCACACTGGGAAACCTCCCAGGCCTCACCCTACACGTTTCTTCATTTGTATCCTCTTTGCTATAATAAAACTTTATAGTTAATCATAAGAATAGAGCTTCTTCTGAGTTCCGTGAGTCATTTTAGAAAGTTATTCAACCCAAAGAAGTAGTGGGAGCCAGCAGGGGGCTGGAGACCCCCTGTGCTTATGCTGGTATCCTGAGGAGGTAGAGGGAACTCCTAAATTTGTAGCCAGCAGATCAGAAGTGAAGGGTGTCCTAGTGACTTTCAAGCTTAGATCTGGCACCCTGAAGAAGTAGTAGGAAAATCCCCAATTTGTCGCCAGCAGGTCAGAGGTGAGGGTGTTGTGGCTGGCATTTGAGGTCTTGGGGCAGATTTGGCAGTCTGGACAAATGTGCTCATTAACTTGTAAGGTCAGACCTAGCTCCAGGTGGGGAAGGTCAGAGAAAGAAATGCTGCATGCACAGCTGGTGTTGAAACAGAAGTGGAACAGAGGAGAGTACACTGTATAAACTGCATTGACTTGAGAGATGGCATTTTGACTTTTTCTGCAAATTTTTAACACCATTTAAATTTATTTTATTCAAATGAAATTCACCTGTCACTAGTGACTAGTAAACTGAACTCTAATAACCCATATTCAGGAAGAAATGTTTAGCTTCACACTTAATTTTCAATTACACTGCAGCAATGTTATTCAAACTTTTCCAGATACCTGGAATTCACGGTAATTTCTGGAAACCACCTAAAACAATGATTAAGCTTCCAAATTATTAAGTAAATAACACTTTGCTAAATCATACTCCTTCTTATACTAGATTCTAGTATATATACCTGAGAAATGTTCTAGGTGGAGGTGGGAAGATGGGGAGAATAAACCATTATATGATTTTAGCAGCAAAACTCCTTAGTTCAGGTTACATCTTATCAGAAAATTTTTTGAAAAGCACTAAATTAGAGACCTATAAATTCAGCCACATTTATACGTACAATTGAGATCAAATCTCTTAATGTCTTCTTAACAATGTTTAAAAACACCAGCAGCACCAAATAACCTCCTCAATTACTAACCATCTGTGATTTGCTTTTGGCATCTGCCTTTAGCATATTCAGATTTGGCTCAACTGAACAGCAATCCAGGATGAGCAGAGCCCTAAAGACAACAGAATTCTTGTACTGACACACCACACTCTTTCTTAGTGAGTTCATCTCGTTAGTCCTGCGCGTAATTGGACTGAGCATTGTGCATTATCCATTAAGGCCCCACTTGCCTGCACTGTCACCCTTGATTTCCCTAACTTCTCGAATCCTCACCGATCTTGACTTTCTGAACATCTGTGGCTCTCATCCTGGAAGACGATTACACAATTTGTATAGCTTGGTGACTGTTTATATCTCCTCTCCTCATCCCAACCAATGAGTAGCTCATTAAGGCACAAGTATACATTCGATATCTCTTTTCTATGTCAAAGACAGAGCCAAGCAAAAGAGTCAACATATACCTGACCAGCTTTTAACAGATTCATTGACATCTGTGAGAGTTCTGAGGTTTTTATTCAATGCACCTTTAGAGGGAATAATTCCCTTCAACTGAAAAAGTAGTATTCTTCACCTTACAAGACTTTCTTTATGCCCTGTTTGCCTTTCAGTTTATTTTCAACTCTTAACAAGGCCCGTGTCAAGGCCCTCACAGGAGTGCTTAGTTATGGAGAAAGTGCCCAGTGACAGAGAGCCACCCTGGCAAGTTGAGCACACACAGAACTCGCCACAGTGGAGTTCCAAAAGTGACTTCAGAGGTAGCAAAAAGAAGGGCAAGCCAGTAGGCACAATGCATTCCAGAATACTTAGCCTGGGAAAGTTTGGAGCATGTTCTTTCTCACTTAGTTTCTTTCTTTCTTTTCTCTTCTTTTTTTACTTCTTGCAAAATATGCTAAAAGATATCTACCTACCTGCTTTATATTGTAAATTTTCATTAAAAAATCAGTTTGTATATATTTTTTCACTTTCATAAACTGAATGTGCCACAAAGTTAAAAAAAAAAAAAAAACCTGTCTCTGAAATATATATCTATATATTCAAATTATAAACCCAATTTTTATAACAAGGAGGAGGCTGAAAAAGAAAAAAGAAACCACATCTCTTAGCTTACCATATATAGGGGAAAATGTGAAGTAGTTCAGATGACAAATATTATAGGCTTCAATTCTAACATCTTTCCAGATTCCCTGGGTAGGAAAGGAAGGCCCCCAGTCCCAACTAAAGGAACACTGCTCCTACAATATTAAGTAGGAAAAAAAGATATAGTCTGAGTATCATGAAATTTAAACATGAAAAGTCTTTTCTTTTAAAACATTATATGAAATTTTTTTTTTTTTTTTCAAATACAGCCTCTAAGATGGTCCCCAATGAATAATCCCCTCTTAGTACTCATGCTTTTATGTAATCTCTTTTCCTTGAGTATGGATTAGACGCACTGAATCACTTCTAACTACTAGAATACAACAGAAGTGATGGATGGGACTCACTTCCAAAATGAGGTCATAAGAGACTGTGTCTTCTGTTTTGGACGCTCTCTCTCTCTCACTCTCTTTTGGTCAAAGGGGAGGCCAGCCCCTGTGTTGTAAGGCAGACCTGTGGAGAAGCTTACGTGAGTGAGCTCGGAAGCCAGTCTTCTGAGGCCTGCCAGTGAGTGAGCTTGGAAGCTGACTTTTCAGCCCTAGTTGAGCCTTGAGATGAATGCAGCCCAGCCCTAGCCGACTGTAGTCTCACGAGAGAGCTGGAGCCAGAGGCACCCAGCTAAGCTGAGCTCAGATTCCTGACTGACAGAAACTGTGATCATAAATGTTGTTCTCAGCTAAGTTTTGGGGTAATACGTTACACATCAAGAGATGACTAAAAAAATATCCAATATCTCAACTTACACAACATAGTTAAATTGGCAGAAATGTTCTAAGAACATAAAATCTAAGAATAGTTGTGCATTCATTTTTCAAAAGCTTATTTCACTGAACAACACAATAATTACTCTCTAAACTTCTCCAAAATATCTCTAGACCTAACCTTTGTATTTGTATTAGGAAGGAAGGGCAGATATTAGCTCCAAATACAAATGATGGACTTGAGACTGCTGACTTGGTCTCCAATTCAGGTCCCTTCCCACTGGACCATGTCAATCCAGGCAGAAACACCAAGATGCAATTCATCATTCTGGGAAGTCTGCCCCAGGGTTAGTGTCCCTCACACTGTGACAGAAGAAATCTAGGTGTGATTCCTGATTTCAGTGACAAAAAGCTTTGATCTATCTAGATAATCTGAAAGTCTTTTTTAAATTAAATAGGGATACAGGAAAACCTTACATGGCTATTTGTATAACACATACACTACCTTTATTGACAACCTGAAAAGAGAACTGTATCTATTCTTTTCACGTTAGGATCTGGTTAGTCCTGGTTTTAAAAGAAAGCTAAAGACGGAAGGGAGTTCCTGGGTGGTGCAACCAGTTAACACAACTGAAAGGTTGGAAATTCGAGTCCACCCAACGGCGCCTCAGAAGAAAGACCTGGTGATATACTTCCAAAAAAACAGCCACTGAAAACCCTTTGGAGCACAATTCTACTCTGACACACATGGGGTCACTATGAGTTGGAATCAACTCAATGGCAACTGGTTTTTAAAGACAGAAGGGGAGAAAGAAAAAGTACAACCTCTAGGATTCAAATCACTGTGGCCTTTGAAGCCAAAGGCAAAAAAAAATCAAAAGATGAATCTTATACAGAATATATGTGTTCCGGAATACTTGACTACTGAGTATTGCCACGGAAATATTCAAAGACTGTTCAGTTACAGCGGTATGAACAAATGGTTAAAGAGTCATTGATACACGTTTGGGTAGGTTGCAAAACAGAGAAGGTATAATTTTGACCTCAGTACCTATGTAGGTAGTGTTGTTCTTGTTGTGTGCTGCTGAGTCAGCTCTGACTCATGGCAACCCTACCTGACAGAGTGGAACTGCTCCATAGGGTTTTCTAGGCTGTAATCTTTACTGGAGCAGATCTCTAGGTCTTTTCTCCCAAGAAGCCACAGGAGGGTGGGTTCGAACTGCCAACCTCTCGGTTAGCAGCCATAGCTCTTAACCACTGCTCCATCAGGGCTCCTTATACAGGTACTAAAAAAAAAAAAAGGCTTGTTGCCATCGAGTAGCTTCTGACTCACAGCAACCCTATAGGACAGACTAAAACTGCCCCATACGGTTTCCAAGGAGCACCTGGTGGATTCAAACTGCCAACCTTCTGGTTAGCAGCCATAGCACTTAACCACTAAGCCACCAGGGCTTCCATACAGGTACTAGGAAACATAATTTAACAGTAAGACCATCCAACCAAAAGAGAGCCACTTAACTAGTCACAAATAATCAGAATTTGTCAGCTGACATCTAAAGAGTGCTGGCAAAAAATTTAGTATTTTCACAATTAACCCAAAGATTCCATTTACTGGTAAAATTAAATATCATGATAGAATAGTATTTCAACCATGTATTAGAATAAATCTAAGTCATCCAGACCTAAGAGAAAAAATAATTCCCAAAAGGTCAGCAGTTCAAATCCACCAGCTGCTCCTTGGAAACCCTAGGGGGCAGTTCTACTCTGTCCTATAGGGTCACTGTAAGTCAGAACCAACTTAACAGCACCTAACAACAATAACAAGTAGTAAATATGAGAACATGTCAGCAAATATATTAATATTTGCAGAAGGCTTCCTAGTAACAAGAATAATAATAAATGTGAACCTCACAGTCTGGTGAAAAGCTGGATAAATCCACATGTTAACAAATAAATTTGTAAAGTTACATCATCAGTTGCATATTTTTCTTCTTTTTCTGATGTTATTTAAGTTCTGAAACATGCTTCAGAAAAAAAAAAAAAAACCTAGAAAGATGAAGATTCTCCACAAACATTCAGATAATCTTTTGAGTCTTGTTTCAGATTTTCAAATCCCACTGAGGGAGCAAGAGAGAGACTCAACTTCTGAAATGCCACCAGAGTCTTCAAGCAAGCACTTCGCATGCTGTCACAATCAATCCTCAAGGCTAAAGCCCCATCCATGTGAGAGACCATTACCTTCCGAATAAAGTTGACGTGGCATTCGCCCTTCTGCACAAGCGGAGGGCAGTTTGGGGGCACCTGGTAGCCAGTGTGAGCTTCGCTCTGCTGGGCTGCATACAACACTGCTGACTGGAAACGCAGCTCAATGAAGTTCACATCTCTGACCATGGTGGTGATATCAAAGCTCTGAAGTAAGAGGAAACAATACAGACAAACCCATGACATGAAAGTACCTTCATGGGTAAAATGTTAGATAGAAGCAGAATATATGAGAGAATTTTGAAAGATGCATCATAAGATAATTCAGATGTTTAGGTTTAACTTCTGTATAGTAGAAAGTATCTCACCAAAATATAATTTAGTTGCCCACTTTTTTATTTACACCACGCACATTCTCCTGCACAAACACCCATCTCTAGGTTTCTCCTTCTATTTTCACGGCCAGAATGATGGTCCTAGGGAACAGACTGAACAGAAAATATCTCTACCCTGGAATGTCTGCTCTGGCTATTTACACATGGCAGTGAACTGCCAAGGATTTCCTAGACGCTCATGACAACCTGACTCCGTGGTATGAACAGCATGTATTTCTAAGTCATAAGTTATTTTTGTTTTGAAAAGTCTACCCTTGAAAGGGAAGGGAGATTAGGATACAATCTCTTCATGTAATCATTCCAGAAGGAAAGGGACATTTTCTTTTTCTGTATTTTTTATCATGGTAAAAATATATGTAATAAAACATCTGCCATTTCAACATTTTTACATGTACAATTCGGTGACATTAATTATATTCATCATGTTGCACAACCATCACCACTGTCTGCTTCCGAATTTTTTCATCACCCTTAGCAGAAACTAAGTGCCCACTAATCAATGAGGAATGTTTTCTTTTAAAATGGTTTGTCAATCCTGTGATTCCCATGAAACCGTGATTCTTACTATAATGCTAACAGAGAATCCGCCTCACTGTACATTCACTTGTGTAACAGTTGCACAGTAGCAAAATACATTGTGCAACTGGGGAGATCAAAGCCTTTGGACAACACCAGTTGCTACTGAGTTGATTCTGACTCATGGCACCCTATGAGTGTCAGAGTAGAACAGTGCTCCATAGGGTATTCAATGGCTGATTTTTCAGAAGTAGATCACCAGACCTTTCTTCTGAGGGACAAACAATAGACCTGGATTAAAACACAGTGGTTAAGCGTTTGGCTGCTAACCAAAGGTCAGCAGTTTGATTCTACCAGCCACTCCTTGGAAACCCTACGGGGCGGTTCTACTGAGTCCTACAGGGTCACTATGAGTCAGAAATGACTCAGCGACAATAGGTTTGGTCTTTTATTTTTTATGCACAAATTGGAGTACCTGGTGGTGAAAAAGAGTTAACTCGATCGGCTGCTAACCAAAAGGTTGAAGGTTTGAGTCAACTCAGAGGCACCTCGGAACAAAGGCCTGGCACTCTACTTCCAAACAAGCAGCCATTAAAAACCCTATGGAGCACAGTTCTACTCTGGCACACCTGGAGTTAACATGAGTCTGGATGGACTCGACAGCAAAAATTATCTAACTTCAGTTTCTTCCTCTCCACAATAGGTACACCACCACCTACATCATAAGGATGTTTTGAAGTTTAACTTAAATGAGATTACATACGTAAAGCATTTCACACATACACGCACTTGCATACAAAACTCCTGTTTTCTCCCTCCACTCCCTCCCCTACTTCACCCCCTGCTGAGCTATGTTGTCCCAAAGCACCTTACACAGGAATCTACTGTGCAGCACGACCCCACTAAGGTCCCATTACCAGAGGCACTCCTGGTAAGCAGTGTTTGAATGAACTAACTAAACAAAAGATGAACAAATGAAATATCCTACATATGAGAATCAACAACAGAAACAAACTCATCTCAGCATTGTAATGTCCACCATATTAATATTAACTTCCTGATCCCCCTCATGTTTTCAAATTATCGAGTTGGAGAGCAGTAGCTATTCCAAATACAGTAGCCTAATGCACTAAATAAAGCACTCATTAAACAAAACAGCTTATAAAATTCTCCTACATGGTGTCTCACATACAGTAAGTACTTGACATGCATTATTTCCTCATTTTCCCCATTCACATCCCCACTCCTAGAGTATGCCTATTGGTGTCTAGTAACTAGACATCAACTACAGCTTGAACTTGCCTAGTAACTAGACACCAATGTTGAAACTGGTATTAGAAATAATCTTGATTAAATTGTATATTTTCTTGGGTTATTAGCATTTTCAGTATATTTATTATCTACATTTCAGAACAAGATTTAATACTGCTTTCTTATGTGTAATAACAATTCCATTCGTTCTACCCTGTATAATTATAAAATTTAAAAATACTGGATAAAAGCAGTTGTAGGCAAGAATCTGCAGAATTATTCACCAAATATTTTGTCATTATGATATCAACCGAAAAACCAAACCCTATGCCATTGAATCGATTCTGACTCACAGCAACCCTATAGGACAGAGTAGAACTGCCCCATAGGGTTTCCAAGGAGCAGCTGGTGGATTCAAACTGCCGACCTCTTGGTTAGTAGCCATACTCTTAATCGCTGCGCCACCAGGGCAAGTGGTAAACAAATTAATCAAATTTATAAATAAAAACAATGCTTTTTCTAAACATTTTCTTAGTGCTTTTGAAAATATTATAAACTATGAAATACTGTAAAACTCTGAATAAGTTTTAATATTCAATAACAACATTTCAATTGAAACTTTTAAAATGTTATAGGGATTCAAAGCATATTCTGGATATTCCAAACAGCAGAGCCGGGAACAGCATTTGTTGAACACTTTCTATGTGGCAAGCACTGTGCCACCCATTTTAGATAATCAGTTTATTAAATCCTCACAATAACCCCACAGAATATGCAGTGTTTTCATCACTTTGACAAATGTGGCAACTGAGGCTCAGAGAAATAAAGTAATTTACCCAGGGCTCCAAGAGCTTGAATGTGTCTGCATGGCCAAATAAGCATTCACCTTTCTATACTCACAATAACAATTAATATAAACACACATAAGTGAGTTTTTTTAACTGGATGTCATTATATACTTACATATCTACTGAACATATTGTCCGTTTTCCCAACAGTGACATTATTGAGCAGGATTTTTGTAACTGTATCAATCCCCTCAAAAATCAGATTTACTTTTTGCCATTTGCTAAAAAAAGAAAAGATTTTTTTAAAGCAAGATGTATATAACATTCACTTAGTTAAGTCTTAGTTTATAAGTTAAGAATTAAGGGAATAAATATTTCCCAGAAAATATACATTTTTTAAAAGCAGTTCTCAATGCAATTTTCAGAAGTATTGGCTTATCCCTCCTCATAAAAAGCCAATTTCCATAAAATTGGGACCACAACTTAAAATTCCCAAATGCACTGATTTATTTCTAGTTACTTCACAAAGTTTTTATGGGAATCAAGTTAAAGAACAGACACAAAAGCATTTTCACAAAATATTACATTTACTGACAAATATGAGAGAACGCTTTAACAAGATAACAAGTATTTAGGAGTGAATACCATGTGCCCAGCACTCTGCCAAGCCTTACAAGGAACTAAAATAGTCTCTGTACTTAAGGAGTCTGCAATCTGGCTGGAATCCAAGCCTAAAACACAGGGGGGGAAAAACCCCAAACCCGTTGCCACTGAGTCGACTCTGACTCCTAGAACAGAGCAGAACTGCCCATAGTGTTTCCAAGACTCTAAATCTTTATGCAGGTAGGCTGCCACATCTTTCTCCCACAGAGGGGCTTGGGTTCAAACCGCCAACCTTAGGGTTAGCAGGCTTTAACCACTGTGCCACCAGGGCTCAAAACACAGGAAACAAACAGACTCGCTATCTGTTCTATTATGTAATATGATCTTGTTGGATAGAGTTTAAGGGCTATCGGAGTTTATGTCATAAGGAAGACTTCAAGAATGAAACAGGAACCAAAAGATGAGTAAAATAAATAAAATGTGGTGAATCTATACAATCGGGTATTATTCAGCAACAAAAAAGAATGAAGTACTGATACAAGCTACATCAATGAACCTTAAAACCATCACTATGCTTACTGAAAAAAGCCAGTCACAAAGGATCACACATTGTATGATTTCATTTATAAGAAAGGTCCAGTATAAGCAAAATCATAGAGCTAGAATATAGATTAGTAGTTATCTAGGGCTGGAGTGGGTGTAGAAGGATGAGGCGAACGGGAAATGATTAACGAATATAGCCTTCTTTCTGAAATGATGAAAATGTTCTAAAATTGAGGGATGGTTGCACAACCCTGGGAATATACTAAAAACCACTGAAATGTGCACTTTAAATGAGTAAATTGTACGGTATGTGCATTATATCTCAATAGAGGTGCTATTAAAAAAAAAAAAAGATGGGTATAAATGTCTAGGTAGAGGGTAGACACCAGAGGAAAAAAAACAAACTAAAGCAAGGAAGTGCTAACAGCATCAATAACATTAAGGTAACAGACATGATTCACGTGCAGAATTTGTGCTGGGAAGTTAAGAAGAGAAAGCTGGCCAGGTGGGAGGCGGGAGGGCAGAGTGGTGCCACCACAGGCAAGATTCAACAGTATTTCACAGATAAGCAGAGAAGTTTAAACTTGATTTGCCAAGCAAAAGGAATACATTGGCCATTCTTGAGCATGCACATATCATGACAAAAGCAATATTTTGGAAAGATGAGTCTAAAGTCTGTATATACAAAGGACCGGAGACTAAAAAGACAATACAAGAAATGTAGTGAGGCAACTTTGGCCTTATTCCAGTCACTGACTAATAAAATCTAGGCCCAGGTGGAAACTTAGGGGACAGGTAAACCAAGAGAAAAGTTAGGCAAAAATCAACAAGACTCAGAAACAGACTGAATTCAGGGAGATGAATGAAAGTTATGAAGATCGAAAACCACCTGAGGCATCAAAGACTGGAAAAATGGTATTATGTGAAGAGGAACAACGAGGTTGTTAGAAAACGAAGTTAGTTTTTAAAGAGAGAGCCAATTGGTTAAATGTTGGGTATGTTGAGTTCCCGGTGAGACAGGACCACTAATAGAGATATTTAAAATATTTAGAAATAAGAGCCTGGAGCACAGTAACTCCATGATATTGAGCCCAATATGGTGGCTTTATTTTTCTTTCGAGAGATTAGTAAATAATTATCAAAAACGGTCATATAAAGGGACAAATTTTTTTTTTTAATTTAGCAATAGTGGTGGTGTATAGGAGCCCTGGTGGTGCAGTGGTTAAAAGCTCAGCTGCTAACTAAAAGCTCAGCAGTTCAAATCCACTAGCCACTCCTTGGAAACCCTATGGGGCAGTTCTACTCTGTCCTATAGGGTCGCTGTAAGTCAGAATTGACTTGATGGCAACGGGTTTGGTTCAGTTTTGGTTTTGGTGGTGTATATAATTGGGTTACATTCTGCCTCAAATGGAAATATCTGCTTATAATAATATAGAAAATGACTGAAAACAAATATCCATGTTTTTCCTCATGGTCTCACAATATAAGACTAAAGACATAGTCTCAATGGCTGGTTAGCACCACACAGAACAAATGACGTATATCTGATCCTACTTAACAAAATTACAAAGGTATACACTCTCTTGATTACAGGGAGGTAAAGAGGAAGAAATACAGATAAAAGAATGTGACTGGGGCTAGGTGACTCCATTAACACCACTAGAAAAATAACTCAGTAAGAAACAACTTCATGACTGGGGATCAGTGGCACCATCTTCATACACAAAACAAAACATAAACCTATAATAACTTTTGAAGTACAAGGCTTTACTCTGACTTAACTCTCTAATATGTGGCCTAAACAAAGCAAAACCAAAGATTATTGCTTAGACAGAAAAAGAAGGAAAGCTCCTTAAATAAAATAAAATAAACACACACACATACCTATGGTTAAAGGGTATTTTAAATTCCTTGCTATAGGTCCAGTTATCCAAAGAGATCCATCTGTAGTGAAGGTCATTAAATCTGTAGTAAGGATCCTGTTGATACAAGGTAAAAATTATGATAGATGGTTAAATATGTAAATATAAACAAATAAAAATAAACTTGAAATAAATTATTAACAACAGCTATTTAGCACCTAAAAACTAATGAACTCTTGGCCTAGGACTACAAAGGGGTCAGATCATTAGCAACAAAAAATATAAGAAAAAATTCCAACAAAACACCTGAAATGAAAGAGTTCTGATATGTAAATAGTATAGTTTCATTATCAAAGAACATATGTGGAGATTAAGATTAGCTTCCCTTGTTAAAATCAAACACAGAACCTCCAAGGTATTAGCAGAGATTGAAACACAGAATTTCTGGTATGTAGCTACCAGTCTCTTACTGCCCTGGGACTCTCACTTTGCTTAAAGCTGCCACTACCCTAGCTGGCCTCCAGGAGGAATCTTCTCCTCTACTGACCAGAGGTCAAAAACATCCACTCCCAGAGGAATTTTGTTAAGATGGCAGCATGAACAACCACAAATACAACAAGAAATACAAGGAAATAGGTAAGTGATAACTTTGGTGAAGGGTAAGACAGTACACAATACTGGGGAAAACAGCACAGCTTGCCCAAGGCAAGGTCATGGAAGCTCCATAGACACATACAAACTCCCTGAGGGACTGGATTACTGGGATGAGGGCTGAGGAAAATCTAGCTCAATTGGCATAACATAGTTCATAAAGAAAATGTTCTACATTCTACTTTGGTGAGTAGCATCTGGGGTCCTAAAAGCTTATGAGTGGCCATCTAAGATACTCCACTGGTCTCACCCTGTTGGGAGCAAGGGAAAATGAAGAGAACTAAAGATACAAGGGAAAGACTAGTCCAGAGGACTAATGGACCACAACCACCACAGCCTCCACCAGCCGACTGAGTCCAGCACAACTAAACGGTACCTGGCTACCACCAGTGACTGCTCTGACAGGGATCACAATAGAGGGTCCCAGACAGAGCTGCAGAAAAACGTAGAACAAAATTCTAACTTACAAAAAAAGATCAGACTTACTGGCCTGACAGAGACTGGAGAAATCCCAAGAGTATGGCCCCCAGACACCCTTTTGGCTCAGTAACGAAGTCACTCCTGAGGTTCACCCTTTAGCCAAAGATTAGGCAGACCCATACAACAAAATGAGACTAAAGGGGCACACCAGCCCAGGGACAAGGACTAGAAGGCAGGAGGAGACACGAAAGCTGGTAATAGGGAACCCAAGGTCGAGAAGCGAGAGTGTTGACATGTTGTGGGGTTGGTAACCAATGTCACAAAACAGTATGTGTACTAATTGTTTAATGAGAAGCTAGTTTGTTCCATAAACCTTTATCTAAAGTACAATAATAAAAATTAATTAATTAATTTAAAAAAAGAAATACAACAAGGAAACAGTGCTCAGCTTTGAGGGACTCTCAATCGTGGTGCAGAGTAAAGAAGCGGGGAACTGAAGACATGCAAAAAATCAACAGAGAGTTGCATATGGCAGGAAAATTGTTTCTCTCACTGTTCCTGCCCCTCCTCCAGCCATGCAGGCTGCCAGCTGCTGTCAACTGGGGTAGTGTCCCCAAAAAAGACTCTGCTTCCCTAACCACCACAGCCCCTGCCTATACATGCTTCTGCCCTAAAATCAATAAGGCAGACCTTCCCAGGGGTCTGTTTGGAGTGTGCCAGCACCTCCCCTAACCCAGACACTGTCGACTGCAAGCCTACTGATTATTGCTACAGAAGGGCCATGCAGTGGAGTCTGCTCCTATAGTTAACATTCTACTGGCCTCCCTGCACACCCCATAGCTCATGCCTCTGAAACCAACAGGACAGACCTCCTGGGAAGTCAGTTCAAGTCTGTCTGCTCCCCCTTTTGGTTGGTGCTGAGCAAGGGCAGATTATCCAGTTAGTAAGGTAAGCACAGGCCTACTTGTGCTTACTAATCTGTAGTGAACAATTTCACATTTCTTCACCACATCTAAGATTCTACTTCTAGGTATGGCTGCCATGTGTCCCTTCCAAACTCACAGCACCTTCCTATAGAATCAAAGCCTCTTTTCAAATTTACAATCCCTGACAGGAGCTGATGACTCAGTAAGCAAGGTAAGCACAGGCCTACTTGTGCTTACTTTTTAATCTGTAGCGAACAATTTCATATAGGTTTCACTTTGATGTGGTATGATGAAATCCATGTGAAAGTGTTCGCTACAGATTAGTAAGTAAGCACAAGTAAGCCCATGCTTAACTTGCTTATTGGATAATCTGCTCCTGGTGCTGAGGACTGCAGACTGAGGCTACTATGTGCTAAGAAGCAGGCATCTTTAGTGGAGGCTAGACCCACAGCCAACATACTACAGGGAGGGCTCTGACAGCAACAAGACAGACCTCCCTAGAGGTCCCTTTGGAGTGTGACAGCCCCTCCCCTACCCAAACACTGTCACCTGCAAGCCTGCTGTGAATTGCTATAGAATGGCACTGCAGTGGAGTCTGCTCCCATAGTCAGCACTCTGTCTAACTGTGCACTCCATAGCTCTGGCCTCTGAAACCAACAGGACTGACCTCCCTGAGGTCAACTGGGGTTAGTATGCTCCAACTTCCAGTTGGTGCTGAGGACTGCTGACTGAGACTGCTGTGTGTTAGGAGGCAGGAATCCTGAGTGGAGGCTCCACTCACAGCCAACAATCTACCAGGGTGACTCTGATAGCAACAAGGCAGACCTCCCTGGGGATTTGTCTGGAGCATGATAACCCCTCCCCCAACTAATAACTGCTGACTGCTAGACTGATACAAACTTCTACAGAAGGTAGAGTCAGGAGGTGGGTCACCTAAGTGAAGACTGCTCCCCCAACAACCACAGGGCCACTGGGGCTGTGAAACCAACAAGAGAGATCAATCAGAGGTCCTTCTGAGGAGTGCTAGCCCTTCCTCCTCTTGAAACAGAGGAAAGTCTGCCTATGCCTCCCCTGAATGCCAGATCAGATATAAGCAGTCGCCACAGAGCAGGAAAGAAACCTCAAGCAAAACCTGAGGGCAACATCCAGCCCAGAAGAGGTTCTCTGGGTGTGGATTTTCAGATTAAAAATGTGATCGCAGAAACAGACAAGGGAAGGGAGTAATAACCAGAAAGAGGAGACTGTGACTCTGGTGTACATGATATCTCTCCTGAGTGGCAGTGCCCGCTGGTGGAGAGACTGATCACAGCGTACTCTCTGGTGTGTTTGGGAGAGATGGAAGGTTGAAAAAAGAGATCTGGAATTTTTGAATCCTAATTAAACCAGAGAGGCCGAAGGAGCTATCAGAGAGAGTGAGAGGAAATGATAAGCAAAGGCCGAAGGCTATGCCCACCTAAGAGTTTCTTGTAGAAAGTAGTGCAGGCAAAAACACCAAATACTGGGGAAAACTGGACAAGTTAATACCCTCGAAAATTCCAGTGCCCCAACAAAAAATCACAAAACACACAAAGATGCCAGAAACAATGGCTCATCCAAATGAACATGACAAAGGGAATGAAAGTGCCTCTAGGGATAACCAAATAATGAAAAAAAAAATGGAAGCCTATAATACACCAATATTAAACATAATTAAAGAACTAAGGGAAGACATAGACAAAGAGCTAAAAGAAATAAGGAAAACAATGCAAGAACAAAATGAGGATCTAAAAAAAGAGATACTGCAACTGAAAGGGGCAATAACAGAAAGTAGAAACACAATAGAAGGACTTACCAACAGATTTAATCAGGCAGAAAAAAGCATCAGCAGATTAGAGGTTAAGATAGGTAAAGTTACAGATGCTGAGGAGCAACAAGAATGGAGGTTTAAGAAGGCTGAGTACAGTTTAATGAAATTATGGGACAACAACAAGAGACCTAATATATGCATCATGGGAATTCCAGAAGGAGATGAGAGAGAGAAAGGGACAGAAAGAATATGTGAAGAAAAATGACATTAATCTACAAATCCAAGAATCTCAAAGAACCCTAAGCAGGATAAACCCAAAGAGATCTGGAAGATCAAGACACATCATAGTTAGGCTCTCAAAAATTAGAGATCATGAGAGAATCCTCAAAGCAGTGAGACAGAAGCAAACAGTCACATACAAAGGATCCCTAATAAGATTAAGCGCTGATTTTTCCTCAGAAACATTGGAGACCAGAAAGCGATGAAATGATAAAGTGGTGAAAGAAAAAAACTGTCAACCAAGAATATTATAACCAGAAAAACTATCCTTCAAGAATGAGGGTGAGCCCCCGGACATCCTTTTAGCTCAGTAATGAAGTCACTCCTGAGGTTGATCCTTCAGCCAAAGATTAGACAGACCCATAAAACAAAATGAAACTAAAGGGGCACACCAGCCCAGGGACAAGGACTGGAAGGCAGGAGAGGACAGGAAAGCTGGTAATAGGGAACCCAGGTCGAGAAGGAAGAGTGCTGACATGTCCTGGGATTGTTAACCAATGTCATAAAACAATATGTGTACTAAGTGTTTAATGAGAAGCTAGTTTGTTCTGTAAACCTTCAACTAAAGTACAATTAAAAAAAAAAAAAGAATGAGGGTGAAATTAAAACAGAAGCTGAGAGAGTTCATATCCACTATCCACCAGACCAGTGCTACAAAAAATAATAATGGGAGCTCTCTGGATGGAAAGGAAAAGACACTAGACAGTAATACAAAGTTATACATAAAAAAAGAAAGACCCCTAATGAAGGGAACTGCATGGACAAGTAGAAAAGCTCATGGTAAGATATTCATGCTTGATAATTCTAAATGTTATGCCCTTCACGTTTTTTGACAACAAATATATAAAAGGTAAGGATAAAACTATGTTACAGGGCACATGAAATACAAAGGTATAATTAATGCTAACAACAAAAGGGGGGCAGAGGAATGGTATAGATACAGAATATCTTGTATGTTACTAAAATTAAGTTGGTACCAACCTACCCTAGAATGTTCTAAATACAAGCTCTTAAATATAATATTCATGGTAACTACTAAGAAAATATATTTTAAAAACACACATAAAGAGAAAGAAGGGAACCAAAAAGGCTCACTACAATAAACCAACAAAACACAAAAGCAAGCAGTACTAAAGGACAAAGATAAAGAAGCCTTAAGAAACACACACAAAAAAAAAAACAAATAACAAAACGGCAGAAGTAAGTCACTTCTTATCAGTAATTACAGTGAATGTAAACGGACTGAATGCTACAACCAAAAGGCAGAGAGTGGCAGAATGGATAAAAAAAAACATGATCCAACTAAATGCTATTTACAAGAGACACACATTAAACCCAATGACACAAATAGGTTGAAAGTGAAAGGATGGAAAAAAAATATTCCATGCAAATAATGATGAAAAGAGAGCTGAGGTGGCAATATTAATATCAGACAAAGTAGACTTTAAGACAAAAATCTGTCAGAAGAGATAAAAATGGACATTATATAGTGATAAGAGGGTCAATAAATCATGAATATTTAACAATCATAAATATATATGCACACAACATCAGGGGACCTAAGTATACATAAAGCAAACACTGACAGAATTGAAGGGAGAAACAGATAGAACTACAATAATAGTTGGAGGCTTCAATACACCACTTTCAATATTGGACAGAACATCTAGAAAGAAGATAACAAGGAAACAGAGGACCTGAGTGACACTATAAAACAACTAGACTTCACAGACATATAAACAACATTCCACTCAAAAACAACACAATATACATTCTACTCCAGTGCACATGGATCATTCTCTAGGATAGACTACACTTTAGGAAACAAAGCAAGTCTTGATAAAAAAGACTGAAATCATACAAAGTATTTTCTCTGACCACAATGGACTGAAGCTAGAAATCAATAACAGAAAAAAAAAAACATGGAAAATACACAAACATATGGAAATTAAACATCACACTATTAAACTACCAATGGGTCATGGAAAAAATCGAAAGAGAAATCACAAATTTCTTAGGGTCAAATGAAAATGAAAGCACAACATACAAAACTTATGGGATGCAGTAAAGGCAATACTCAGAGGAAAACTTACAGCAATAAATGCCAACATGAAAAAAGAAGAAAGATTTCAAATTAACAGCCTCACTCAACAATTCCAGGAACTAGAAAAAGAAGAGAAAACCAAGCCTAAACCTACCAGACGAAAGGAAATAACAAACACCAGAGCAGAATTAAATAAAATCAGAAACAGAAAAAGAATAGAATCAATAAAACCAGAAGGTGATTCTTTGAAAAGATAAATAAAATTGACAAATCTTTAACTAAACTGACAAAATAAAAGATGAAAATAACCAAAATAAAAAATGAAAGAGGCAATATTACAACTGACCCAATAGAAATAAAGAGAATTATGACAGAATATTATGAACAACTGTATGGCAACAAACTGGATAACCCAGATGAAACGGACAAATTCTTAGAAGCACACAATCTACCCAAACTGACTCAGAGGAAATAGAAAGTCTCAACAGACCTATAACAAGCAAAGAGATCAAATGAGTGATCAAAAACTTCCCAACAAAAAAAGTCCTGGACCAGAGGTATAAGGTGGACGACATGCTAGATTGTCATGGCCAACTGGACGGTTGCCCAGGCACAAACCTGTGGGAGGCACTAAAACATCGCTCGGTACATATGAAGATGGAAAGAAAGGTACCTGCCAGAAACTGCTCTTGATTGGAAGAGACGTTTTGTGGGAGAGAGGAGTTGTGAGATTTAATAACAACAGACAATCACAAAACTGACTTTTAAGATCTATATAATGGTGAGGTTTTGTTCCACTAAATGCGGTACGCCAGGCCCAGCCAATTTGCTTTCTTTTCTGTTCTTCCCCCACACAGGACTCAGACTCTCCAGTGAATTAACATCGGACAAATATTTAAGGACACAGGTTTGAAGGGGTACCTAATTAGTAGCCTGCACACGTGTCTCCATCCAGCCCTATTTGTAATTCTACACTATGGACTTAGTCCAATACAGTTAAAAATAACATGAGAAGGAAGATGTGCTGCAGCCGCAACACGTCAATCTACTAAACCACGGGGCTGGGTGAGGATCTGGCTGGCTAAGCAAGAGTCCTCTCCCATTTCCCAGCTTCGTAAAGGAAGCTGCATGTTGCGTTCAAGAGGGCAATCTTCCCAAATATAGTTTTTCTAGATAAACAAAAATTAAAGGTTTAAAATGTTCTCACTAAGGGAATATGCCTTAACCAGAAAGGAAAAAAAAAAAAGCAAGGACTTAAATAACATTTATAGTAACTATTTAAAATGCTAATCAACCAACTTAATTTAGTTCCAGGTTAGTCAGAACCTCTTTGCTCATTAAAATTCTAAGTCTATTTAAAGCAAACAGCTGCTCAGCAATACCTCTTATAATGACTAAAACCAGCAAACTGTTCACTGTTGAGTCGACTCTGACTCATGGTGATCCCCTGACTGTCAGAGTACAACTGCACTTCATAAGGTTTTCAATGACTGATTTTTTAGAAGCAGATCACCAGGGCCTTTCTTCTGAGGTGTCTCTGGGTGAATTCAAACCTCCATCCTTTCGGTTGGCAGCCAAGTGTGTTAACCACTTGCCCCACCCAGGGACTCTTACAAAGACTAAGAACCTGTATAAGCAAACCCATGTACTCTAAAAATAATAACAGTATCATTTGTTGACCCTCTAAATATATATCACCCTCTGAGAAAGGCATTCACATACTCACATGTGCAATAAATTCCATTTTACAAAGGAGGAACCTAAGGTTCCAAAAGGTGAAGTGACTCGCCTACATCCCACAACTAAGCAGAAGCGCATCCAGAAATGAAACCAACTTGGTCTCAAGATCTGCATTCTTTCTACTATGTTACAAGGCAACAGCTACATCTACTTGCACTTTTATTCCAGAGGATCACCCTAACAATAATAATAGCTAACAGTTACTGTCTGAGACCCTATTAGGGTAGATAATAGTAACATTCCCTTTTACTAACAAAGAGTTAGAGGCTCAGAGTTCACTGAGAAAACACAGGTGCTTTTATTAGAAATGGGTAAAAAAAAAGAAGCTAAGGACTGGGGGTGGGGGATTGAGAGAAGAGATTTGGACATACTGAGTTTCATATGCCATGAGGAGATTCATACAGAAAGTCGAGCAGAATTTCCAGCTGGAAATCAGGACAGAGGTGGGAGTTAGAGGTAAGCATTTGAGCAATTTTGGCATAGAGATGATAGTTGAAACTACAGAACCACAAGATATTTCCAAGGGACACAGAATAGAAAAGAAATTGGTGTGTGGACTGACCCTCAAGGAATAATTACATCCATGGAGAACTTTAACAAATTGGAGGTGTTGCTATGAGTTGGAATTGACTCAACGGCAATGGATTTGGAAGAGTATATTGGAGCCCTGGTGTCACAGTGGTTAAGAGCTTGGCTGCTAACCAAAAGGTCAGCAGTTCAAATCCACCAGCTTCACCTTAGCAATGGAGCAGTTCTACTCTGTCCTATAGGGTCACTACGAGCAGGAACTGACTCGAATGGTACATAGTAACAACAATGGTGTATTATGAACAATAGCTTATTGTGCTCCCACTTAGGATACATGGGTTTGCTTAACAACTCCAGTGACTTACTCGGGTTCTTAGTCATTATAAGAGTTCCTGGGTGGTGCAAATGGTTAACATACTCGGCTGCTAACCGAAAGGTTGGAGGTTTGAGTCTACCCAGAGGCACCTTGGAAGAAGGGCCTGGTAGTCTACTTCCAAAAAAACAATCATTGAAAACTTGTTACTGTTTCATTGGACATGTTAAAATTAGAATTGTTCCCTTTGCTGACTGCTTATTCTTCCTGTTATTAGGAAGCGTAAGATGGTGCAAAGAAGGTCTGGGTTTAAATCCTTGCTCTACCATTTAGCAGATGCATGATCTTGGGCGAGTTACATAATTTCACTGAGCCTCCATCACTGTGAATAATTATGCCTACATCCCAGAGTTACTGTGGAAATTATATAAAAGAGTGTATAAGAAAGGGCCAAGAATTGTACCTTAGACATGGAAGATACCAAAGAACTATTACATAAAGATAAATCTTATAGTATAGGTTGAAGATATACACTGACATGGGATAAGGACTGACCAGTACTCAACTAAAGATTCAACACTCAGACTATCCTTTGGTTCCCAGTGGTGGGCCACATGACGCAAATCCTCCTATACCCTAAACACACTCTATGTGTCATCAAATGGGGAAGCGCATATTTGGGTTTAAGAATCAGGATTTAAAAAAAAAAAAAAATTTTTTTTTATGAGGGTTTATAGACCTCATGGTTCCTTCACCAAAGAGGACACTAAGGCAGCTAACAAACACATGAAGAGATGCTGACAATCACTAACCATTAGAGAGATGCAAATCAAAACTATAATGAGATACCATCTCATCCCTGCAAAAATGGCACGATTACAAAAACAGAAAACAACAAATACTGGTGAGGTTGTGGGGAGATTGGTACTCTACTACACTGCTGGTAAGATTGTAAAATGGTACAGCTACTACACAAAACGGTACGGCGCTTCCTCAAAAAGCTAGAATACCATACAATTCAGCAATCCCACATCCTAGGTATATATCTTAGAGAAATAAGAGCCGTCACACAAATAGACATATGCACACCCATGTTCACTGCAGCATTATTCACAATAGCAAAAAGATGGAAACAACCTAAATGTCCATCAACGGATGAATGGATAAACAAATTGTGGTATATACCTACAATGGAATACTACCAAAAGATAAAGAATAATGATGTATCCATGAAACACCTTATAAAGTCGATGGATCTGGAGGATATTATGCTGAGTGAAATAAGTCAATCACAAAAGGACAAACACTGTATGATACCACTTTCATAAAAAGTTAAGAACTGGTTTACATACAGAAGGCAACATCTTTTTTTCTTTTTTTTAAAATTTTTTCCCATACAAAAATTTATACATACATTGTTATGTGACTCTAATTGCTCTCCCCATACTGTGACAGCACACTCCTTCTTTCCACCCCTGATTCCCCATGTCCATTCAACCAGCTCCTAACCCTCTTTGCCTTCCCATCTCACCTCCAGACAGAAGCTGCCTGTTTAGTTTCTTGTATCTACTTGAGCTAAGAGGCACACTTCTCACGAGTATCCCTTTATGTCCCACAATCCAGTCCAATCCCTGTCTGAAGAGTTGGCCTCGGAAATTGTTTCAGTTCTGGGCTGATAGAGAATCCAGGGGCCACGCTTTCCAGGGTTCCTCCAGTCGGTCAGACCATTAAGTCTGGTCTTTTTACTAGAATTTGAGTTCTGCACCCCACCTTTCTCCTGCTCCATCTGGGACTCTCTGTTGTGTTCCCTGTCAGGGCGGTCATTGGTGGTAGCCAGGCACCATCTAGTTCTTCTGGTCTCAGGCTGATGAAGTCTCTGGTTTATGTGGCCCTTTCTGTCTCTTGGGCTAATACTT
>NW_004444007.1:3902383-3928449 GCF_000243295.1 Trichechus manatus latirostris
CTGGTCTCAGGCTGATGAAGTCTCTGGTTTATGTGGCCCTTTCTGTCTCTTGGGCTAATACTTTCCTTGTGTCTTTAGTGTTCTTCATTCTCCCAGAGAGCAACATTTTTTTGATGGTTGCCTGGGATAGGAATGGGAGGGAGGGAGAATCCCTTACTAGACAGTAGACACGTGTTAATTCTGGTGAAGGGAAAGGCAGTACACAATATGGGGGAAGTCAACACAACATGACCACGGCAAATGACGATACTGAGAAGTATGCAAGAATAAAGGACAAATACGGTAACTACTATAGCATATACAATTCTGCAACAAGAGTAATAACAAGTAAAAATTTATAAGTGGTTATATAACTAGATATGTATGCTATACAGATGGGGTAGGGTGTATGGGAGAGGATGCGAGTGCATATATGGGTATAGTTGTGGGTATCTGTATACACATATTTGTATGTGCTGCACGTATATCCATACATATAATAGAGCACATGGGGCACAACTATAGAAACTTCTTAGTCATATTCAAATACCTTGTGGGACTGAGTTGCTCGGCTTGAAGGCTAAGGACCATAGTCTTGGGGGCATCTAGGTCAATTGCCATAACACATCTCATAAAGATAACGTTCTGCATCCTAGGGTGGTGAGTAGTGTCTGGGGTCTTAAAAGCTTGCAAGCGACCACCTAAGACACAGCTATTGGTTTCTTCCCATCTGGAGCAAAGAAGAGTGAAGGAAACCAAAGACTCAAGGAAGCAATTAGTCCAGAAGACTAATGGCTTACACACACCACAGCCTCCCCTAGCCTAAGATCAGAAGAACTAGACGGTGCCCCTGTTACCAGGGACACAATAGAAGGTCCAGTTAGAAAGGGAGAAAAATGTAGAACAAAACTCAAATTCATAAAAAAGACCAGACTTACGGGAATGACAGAGACTGGAGACTATCGCCCTAAGACACCCTTTTGACCCAGAACTGAACCCACTCCCAGAGGTCAACTTTCAGCCAAATAATAGCCTACAAAAAAAACAATAACACTGTGAGAAATGTGTGCCTTAGAACAACCAAACAGGAAACATTTGCCCAAAAGCAAAGATGAGAAGGCAAAGAGGGGCAGGGAAACTGGAGGGATGGAAACTGGGAAGCCAGAGTGGAAATGGGGAGAGTGCTGACACATTGCAGGGGTAGCAAACAATGTCAGGGAACAATCTGTATATGAATTGTTGAACAGGAAACTAATTTGCTGCGTAAATTTTCACCTAAAGCACAATAAAAATTTTTTTTTAAAAATCACCTATAGAAGGCAAAACAGTCAACAATTACTTTAAAACAAAAATGAGAATTGCAGTGCAGTGAATTATTTACTACAGCCCTTCTAGCCGTAGTCTTTACGACTCCTACACAATGATTGGGTGGGACTATGCAAATAAGGTGTACAGAAACTGTGATGGTTAAGGTTATATGTCAACTTGGCTGGGTCATGATTTTCAGTGGTTTGGCAATTATGTAATGATGTGATTTGGAAGTTGTGTGATGATGCAGTCATCTTCAGTTTTGTGGTCTGATGTAATTGTCTTCCATTTTGTAATCTGATGTAATTATCCTCCATTCTGTGATGTATTGTAAATCCTAGCCTCTATGCTTGTGGGTATGGTCCCATTTGGAAGAGAGTTTTCCATTATGTTAATGAGGCAGGATTAGGGTGGGATGTATCTTAAGTCACTGCCTTACTAGAAGATGTGACTCAAGTCACCACCCTTAGCCCAGTCACCACCCTTACCACCCTTATTCAAGTCACACCCTTGCACTGCCTTGCTCAAGGGGAATTTCCTTGAGGGTATGATCTGTATTCAGTATATATATGAATGCTCTGGCAAAGCTGTCTCTCTTGCTCTGGATCCTGCACCTGGCCCATCATCATCTGACCTCCAGTTCTTGGAACTTGAGCCAGCAGCCTGTCGTCTGACCTCCCAATTTGGGTTCGTCAGCTCCTGCAAACACGCAAGTCAGGAGAAACCTCCAGCCTGATGCCTGAACCATGGATTTGGCACTTGCCAGTCTCCACAACAACGTCAGCCATATTTCCTTGATGGATCATGAGCTCTGTGAGGCATTGCGCTGAATTACAGAATCGTAAGATAGGAGGGAGAACACTGAGGGCAGGAGGAGGAGTTGATGTTTGAGATGATGGCGGGGTACAGCAGTTTGGAAAAGTTGGACATTTGGGACATCTTTAACCTCCGCCTCATAGGAACTAGCTTTGTGCTGATTCTTCTAAAAGAAATTATTTATTCAAGAATGTAAGGGGACAGGGAAACTAGATTAACTGAAACAGAACAACAGAAATAATGAGAAGATTCATGCATTGTGTACAAATGTCACTGAACAACATGTGTAGAAATTGTTGAATGGGAACCTAGACTGCTGTGTTAACCTTCACTAAAAACACAATAAAATATTTAAAAAAAAAAACAAACCTCATGGTTCTCTCTTCTCAAAAACTGAGCGACATTACTAATTGACAACTATTTCTGTTCAAATCTAAATTTCAAACACACTGTCATTAGTTAATTTATCTCCTTCATGTCATACATGGTTTAAGCAGTCAAACTCCTAGAAGAAGAAATATGAATCTTTAAATGGATCCTTTCTTAACGGCTTTTGAGGCCATTTCACATCATAAAATGAGCAAATAAAGCCATACATTCCATTCTTAAGTATTTTAAAACCTTTATGGAAGGTTTGTATAGCAATCAGAAAAAGTATTTTCTGTTTTAAGAATAACTTTATGTTTAGTCATTCTGGACCATAATCATGGGACTTCCTTCTCCAAAACACATCAAACATATTCACGCGGAAATTCTTTGCTACATAAAGCATACAAAAACATATATTTACCCACAAGTTTTATTAGAATGTATTTATGGGTAGTAATTTGCATGTTAGGACTTCCAGAATCATGGCTCCTTGGACAGAATGATTAGGATAAACTTGTTAGGAATTAAAAAAAAAAAAAAATGAAGATTTTTATGGGAAGTTACATTCTCGCTCCTATGATATCATCTTATAGTTTATATGTGTTTTGTAAATATTTACACATGTAAAAAAGTCCTTCTCTGACCATCTGTCCCAAATACATGTGAAGAATGTAACATAAGAAAATTTAGAGAAAGAAATATTAAGCATCTGGTGCCTACCGTTTTTTAATATAATATGTATTTATAATATGTTTTCTTATATTTTATAGTATAGATTTTTAGTAAGAACATATCTTTATAATGGCATCTATACAATTATTAAAATTATGCTGGATCTATATTTATAGGCACAGAAAGATATTTACCACTTATTTTAAATGAAAACATAGTTTAGAAAACCATCTTAGGGAATTATTTCATTTTTATATTACTGTATTTCTTTGTGTGTAGTAGGAAAAATCTGGAAAGTCATACAGTAAAATTTTTACCATGGTTCTCTCTGCTTCCTAGGATTATGTGTGTGGTTTTTTCCTTTGTTATATTTTTTCTGCATCTATTTTTGGACAATAAGCAATAAACTTTTATAACTCTTTTTAAAAAAGATTAAAAGATAAGGAATAATAAAAGTATATCAATATATGGGAATTTAGTGCATGATCCAGCAATACGGGATTGATTATAAATGATGGTAAGTGTATACAATGGAATAAAAAAGAGCCGTTAAACATGGCTTATGTTTATATGTTTACTACATGTAAAATGGTCACGAATATTATTTTGGTCACAAAACATTGTTAAGCATTAAAAATTTTTTAACCTGTATATTTTAAGACTTATTATAAATGTGTATGCATAGAAAAATCCTCAATGAATATCCTGTATTTCGAAATTTTAATAGTGGCTATCTCT
This sequence comes from Trichechus manatus latirostris, assembly GCF_000243295.1. NCBI lineage: Eukaryota > Metazoa > Chordata > Mammalia > Sirenia > Trichechidae > Trichechus > Trichechus manatus. The sequence goes on from NW_004444007.1 coordinate 3,906,266, forward strand.
GGAAGCGAGATTTCCAATGTTTCTTCCTTCTTATCTACCATATATTTTCTAATTTTGGCACACTGAGAATATGTTTAAGAAAAATAATAAAGCTTTCAGAACTTATGCAAGTGAGGACTTGCACAGGAAAATCTAAGAACATTCCCAACAAGAGTCCCCTTGTCTAAGCACTTATCACATCACATGGTAATTAGGTTTTCTGTCTCACTAGAATGTGACATCCTACAAAATACTCATTTCTTTTTTATTCCTAAGGCTGGCAGTCTCAGGGTGGCGCAAATGGTTAAGCACTCAACTATTAGACGAAACATTTGAACATACTCAGAGATGCCTCAGATGACAGGCTTGAAAATCTGCTTCTGAAGGGTCACAGCCTTGAAAACGCTAAGGAGCAGTTCTACTCTGCACACACAGGGTCACCATGAGTCGGCTGCCATGTTGGTCTCCATGAGTCAGAACCAACTGGAGAGCAACTAATGACAACGTCTTCCTAATAGTAAGTAGAATGAGTGACAACCATTAGCAGGAAACTCAAAAGGCTTTCCAAGACACCTAAGGTTTTGATCCTGTATAGAAAACCTGAACAGTCACCTATGAAACATAGCCTTTCAGTAAATACAAACTCCATTTAGTCAACTGAAAACCCTGAAGCCTCACTTGACTCCTCTTTCTTGACACTTCACACCCAATCCATCAACAAATCCAACTCAACAAACCCTGTTGATTCTACGTTTTCACAACCATGTGTCATCACTTCACTGCTAATACCCGTAAATTCCTGGGTAGTGCAAATAGTTAATGTGCTCAGCTGCTAACTGAAAAGTTGGAGGTTCAAGTCTACCCAGAGATGCTTAAGAAGAAAGGCCTGGCTAACTATATTTCTGAAAAATCAGCCATTGAAAACCCTATGGAGCACAGTTTTACTCTGATACACGTGGGGTCACCATGAAACAGAATCCATGTGATGGCAACTTGTACCCTGGTCCGAGCCAGAAATCATCTCTTGCCTGCACAACTGCAATAGTCCCCTAGCTGGTCTCACGCTTCCATTCTTGTGCCACAGTAGTCTTCACACAACAGCCAGAGTAACCTTTTTAAAAGGCAAACCTAATCATGCCACTCTAAACTCAAAATCCCCAACAGCTTCCCATCACATGTGGAATAAAATCCAAAGCATTGCTCACAGCTCACAAGCCCTGCATGATCTGCCCTAGTCTCCTACTTGGCCTCATCTACCTCCTGACTGGCTCACAGGGCTCCAGCTGGACTGGCCTCCTTACAATTCCTGGAAATTGTTAAGCATGTTCCTACCTCAGGGCCTGTCCTCACTCTACAGTCCTCTTTGTCTCCCCTCTGGAGGGAATGCTCATCTGCTTAAAAGTCACTTTATCAAACAGATCTCTGCTTAAAAGCCACCTTATCTAAAAGGCTATCTGTAACCATTCTTCTTTAATAACAACACTTTCCAAGCAGCCTGCACTCTCTCTTCCTTTACCTTCTTTTATTTTTCTTCAGGGCACCACCAGTCATTATATTATCTATTAATTTGTTTATTGTCTATCTCCTCCACTAGAATGTCCATTGGAGAAAAGACTGTTTTCTTTGCCACTCCATTTCAAGCACTTAAAATAGTGTCTGCTACACTGTAGGTAAGTATTCCATAATACATTCCATAAATACTTATACGATAATTCACTAGGTGAATGAATGAATAAAAGAATGACTTTAACAAAATTTATTCCAAGTTCTCACGTAAACACGGTATTTTGCCCAGTATCTGGTCTAAACTGTCAAATATTTCCTAAGATCAGAACCCGAAAGGAATGTTGTAACAAAGCAGCTAGAATAACAAGAAACAACATCATAATACTCAATAATGATATTGATGTTAATGATTATTTTCAATAGGCCTGGTTTTCCCTAATCCTCAAAAGGTCTCCCTCCTCTCCCATCCAAACACAATTGAAGACCCGTATCCACCTCACTGAAACAAACTTTCTCTAAGACTTTGCCAAGAGATTATAATAGACATTATAAATTATTCCCAACGAGGAAAAGTTAGTTATTTCATACTGTGAGCAGCCTCATTCTCATTAAGTAGTAACCAAACATCTTAGCCCTGTAACATGGGTCAATGTTCAGTTTTGTTAAAGCCATTAATTATTTCCCATTGACTTAATTCTGTCAGTAAAATGAGGCAAGGAGAAAAAAAAAAACCAAACCCGTTGCTATCAAGCTGATTCCAATTCATGGCAACGCAATATGTTTCAGAGTAGGACTGCTCCATAGGGTTTTCTTGGCTGTAATCTTTAAGGAAACAGATAGCCACGCCTTTTTCCGCAGTACTGCTGAGCGGGTTTGACCACCAACCGTTAGGTTAGTAGTCAAATGCAAACCATTTGCACCACTCAGGGACCCAGAGGCAAGGAGAGACCCTGCAAAATAAACACAGGCACTCTCAAAGCCTCACTGTGCCAAGGTCAGTGTGGTCTATGTCACAAGTAGTTTGTTAACTAAACACAGTTGAAATACTTAAGTTTGAGAATTTACTTAAAAAACTAAATCAAACAGTATCAATGTCACTTCCAGCATTCACTTCCTTTCAGATACGTACTCTTGGGGGGAAAAAGTAAAGAGCATCAGTTCAGAAATTTTGTATAAACCTAGTAGACTGTCCCGTCATTTAAGTAAACTTAGAACACTACTCCTGACAGTCAACCACAATGCTTCAAAAATGCATGAGTTTTCAAAAAATCAGCAAAATCATGTAGTGGGGTTCTTAACCATTGTCATAGGGCAATATGTGTACTAACTGTTTAATGAGAAACTATTTTGTTCTGTAAACCTTCATCTAAAGTGAGAATAGCAGCACAACTGGAAGAACATAATCTACGTCACTGAATTGTAAACATGTAGAAATTTTTGAAATGGTGTATCTTTGGCTATGTATATTTTCACCAAAAAAAAAAAAAAAGTCCTCCAAGGCCAAGAAGGGAGCGTGTTGACATGTCGTGGGGTTGTTAACCAATGTCATAAAACAATATGTGTACTGTACTGACTGTTTAATGAGAAAATATTTGTTCTGTAAACCTTCACCTAAAGTGCAATAAATTTTTTTTTTTTTTTTAAATCAGCAAAAATGTAGCATAGTAGTTAAGAATGCAGGTTTTGGAGCCAGGCAGATCTGTGTTAGAATTCCATTTCTGCCACTTAGTTGCTATGTGATCTTGGACAAATTTTGTATCTTCTTTGGCTTCCTAACTCCATGTTGTTATGCTGTTGTCAGGGGCGGTCCAGTCTGTTTTCCACCCATAGTGACCCCATGTGACAGAGCAGAACTACTCCATAGGGTTTTCTAAGCAGTAATCTTCAGGGAGAAGTAGCACAGTGGTTAACCAAAAGGTCAGTGCTTCCAACCCACCAACCGTTGAGTGGGAGAAAGATGTGGCAGTCTGCTTACATAAAGATTTCACTCGACAGCAGTGGGTCTTCTGAATTTTTAGAGAACAGATCGCCAGGTTTTTCTCCCACAGAGCTGCCAAAGGTTGGGTTCGAACCACAAACCCTTTGTTAGCAGCTGAGAGCTTCACCAGTCCTCCTTCCATAACTCTGTATCACCCATAAAATCCAGATAAGAACACCCATTCCATAGAGTTGTTACGATGGTTGGGTTAATGCATGCAAACCATTTATCATGTACATCTTGTTCCATGAAAAACACTATAAAGAATGGAAAACGACGTGCAGCAAGCGGAACCGCAGCAGCGGTGGAAGATAGAAGTCTGCAAACCCATGCGCACAGGTTGCCAAACAGGAAAGTATTCTCCACAAGCGGCTGCTCACCATGCCTCAGGAATCTAGAAATTGAAGGACACACACACACACACACACATCCTGAAAGGAAACAGCACCTTTCTTCACATTCCAGTCAGCTTTAAATATTATTTAGCCTTTACTTAGCACTGCCAATCCCAACTTTACTCTTGTCGTTCTCATTCTCAACCTATGTGCAGTATCAGTCCAAAACCCCACTTCCTGTGGCTTAAAAGAGAAAATGAAACCCTCAGGCGTTATTGGATATTAACCCTTACTTAGCAATAGTCCAGACAGTAATTCCTTACCTTATGCCTTGTCCTTGTCCTATGTCCTTTGCATACATGCTTCAGTCAAGAACTACAGCAATAACGAAACTGCTGGTAGAAATACTGTTTTTCCTACCTAAACTTCCGCCTTCCAGAATTACTGACGCTCCAGCGTGGGTCAGTCAGTCTCGATCGAGCCCCGTACCCCAGCGATGCTCTTCGCCAACAGGAAAAAATTGCCCTGGCATTTCTCGCCACAAACCAGAAGATTCAAAGGGTAAGTTAGTGCAAAAGCGACGAGAACAGCCCACGCTCGGGAGCTGCCAGGCCGTTCCCGGGCCCCTCTCACCACCAGAGGAACGCGGACCGCGGAGTCGCGGCGGGTCGGTCGCACACAGTACCTGGATGAGGCCCTGCTGGAACAAGGCGCTGTGCACGCAGCCGGGGACCGTCCCGGGCAACTCTAGCGAGCCGTTTGCGTTGCGGATCTGCCAGCTTCCCCGCAAACTGTAGCTGCACGCCCGGGCAATGTGGCCCGCCTGACACAACGCAAGCAGCAGGAACAGGTGAAGGCACATCTCGGGAGCGGGCGCTGCGGGGAGTCAGATAGGTGGGATTCCCGCGCTGCAGGGTGCAGCCGGGAAGCCTCCCCGCCCTCTCAGAAGTAGGCGGGGAGCAAGCTCTCCCCGCCCCAAGGCCCCAGCCCGCCCCCAGGTCCGCTGAGCTGCTGGGACCCGCCGCTGCTCCGGGTGGGTGGCGGCGCCGCGGGATTGGTGGTGAGCGCGGAGGCCGCGCGGGGACGGGTTAGTAGCAGGGACGTGGCGGATGCTGGTGCTGCCACCTTGGTGGACGGCTCCAGGCTCGGCCCCTGCGGTCTGGGCCTTCCTTCATCCCTTCTTCCCACCACTCCGGTGTGTGAGCGTTGTAATTGGGCACATAGATCCCTGGGCGCAGAGTGGCGCACAGCCTCTTTTTGTTGTAGGATAATTTTTATCCGTGATTTCCAGGAACAATAAGCCTTATTTTAGATATTCATAAAACTACTCAATTTATATAATTTTAAAGTCACAATGCCAAATACAATTTTAAAAATAATCTCATGTGTCTGTAACTTTAGACTGTGTAAACGAATTTGATTTTGATTATCCCATTTGAGACTTCCCAAAATTCAAATTATTTGGGACAAGTGATAGTTCCCTGTTTTAAAGAACAGACAAATACAGTCTACAGAGGTTAAATGATGTGTGAGGTTAGTATTCTGCCGCAGGAGGCCACCAGGGACTTTTTGACCCTTCGCCATGTGACAATGCTTCCTTCATCTCTAAACATATGAAGCAGCTAAGCTCATTAGAAGGCCGTGGTGTACCAAGGCCAAGAATGTTTCAATCCTGTGAGATAATTACATAAGTTATAACAAGAGGAAGAAAATGAAAGTGTAATGGAATGTCGGTGGAAAGGGTATTTTCCTTTAGATTCAGAGAGTTGGCTTAATCCCCAAAGCTAGGGCAATAGGCCCTATGTATCACCCTCAAAAGTTTTACTTAGACCTTTCTGCCTCGGCTGCTGCCATGACACCTGTGAAAAAGCTTGTGGCGAAGGGGGGCAAAAAAAAACAAGCAGGTTCTGAAGTTCACGCTTGACTGCACCCACCCTGTAGAAGATGGAATCATGGATGCTGCCAATTTTGAGCAGTTTCTTCAAGAAAGAATCAAAGTTAATGGGAAAGCTGGTAATATTGGCGGAGGGATTGTAACCATCGAAAGAAGCAAGAGCAAGATTACTGTAACCTCGGAGGTGCCTTTTTCCAAAAATGTATTTGAAATATCTCACCAAAAAATATTTGAAGAAGAATAATCTACGTGATTGGTTGCGCGTAGTTGCTAACAGCAAAGAAAGTTATGAATTACGTTACTTCCAGATTAACCAGGACGAAGAAGAGGAAGAAGATGAGGATTAAAACTCACTTATCTGGAATACTCTGTATTAGCCCTTGAATAAAACTTGGGAACCAAAAAAAAAAAAGTTTTACTTAGAGATGGCCAAACTATTCCTTTGACCCTTGCTCTCACAAAGTCATGGAGCCTAAACAATCAGAAGATTAAGTTTATGGACCTAGTAGGAAGTACTTTGGCTTCCCTCAAGCCGATTGGAGAGGAGAGATCCAAGAGTACTGTTCGTGGAAGTTAGGGGGCCTAGAAGAGGAGAAATCTGGCACCTCACTTCCCAGCCAGATCCTGCAACAATACAATCTCCTAAGCCCACTGAGAATGGCAAAACAGAGGGTAGTGAGGGAGTGCTGGGGAAAGCTTGACATAGTCCCCTAGAGTTTGAGGCCCAAAACAGAGTAAGGAGAGAAGGTACTGCTAGTACAGGTAGGCCCTGACTTATGACAGGGTTCCATTCTGATGACTGTATCCTAATTCGACTCTGATATACATTGAATACCTCCTTTTTTTTTTAGTTGTCATTATTACTGCCTTCTATCATCAATATCTTTTTAATCATTGCATTGAACATCTGCAAATGAACATCTGAGAATGATAACATCAGCAAATTACAAACTGCAACACTGTACATAGCAGACATTGCTAACGATAAAATGCACAAAACAGTCGTAAGTGTGGTTCGTCATAACTCAAATACGTTGTAAATTGGGGACTACCTGTATTTAGTGTGTCAAGGATGCATGACTTTCCTATGAGCCAAGAAAACACTGCAGGAGGTGATCAGGCTTGAGCCAGCATAATGGGACCCAACAGAGCCCAAGAAGTCAGCCACAGAATGCATGGCTTATGTCAGCAAACTGTGTAGTACAGTATTCCCCTTGAGAAGCCTCCAAAAGAACCCCGTCTGAGAAGGAATGGAGAAGGCCCAGAAGCATTAGGGACAGGGACAGATTAATGCATGCAAGGGCTCTAACCACTGATAATCTGTGCGGCCCCCTCCTCCACTTACACATTCAAACAGGATACGTGAGTTATATATATATACGTGTATATATATGTGTGTGTGTCTTAGCCATCTATGATGTAACTTCTTTTTAAAAGCGACTATAGTATTAGTGATTGAATGCGTAAGTGGCATATGCCATTTTAGCTGAATGAGATGAACTGGATTATAAAATGTTTAGTAGGTGAATGTAGCAAGAGTTAGACTCAGCCCACCCCCACCTCTTGTTTATTAGAAAGCAACAGTATACTCCCAGGAGACCTTCTGAGATAAGGAGTTTCAATTACACGGGAGGGGACTGTAGGAGACAGATGTCAACGAAGATGTTGAAGTGGTAGGGGCCGCATAGATTAAACAACCTTGTGTGTGGGTGCCCTCATGACCCTGCCTGAACTTTATTTCTCGCCAGCACATTCTTACTCACTGGAGCTGGTATCAGTTTCATTTAGTCCCTGCCAGTTTCCTTCCACTGTGGCATTCACTTTTCCCTGGGTCCTGTCTGACTGGTATCTATGAGTCTTTGCTTTGGACACCTCATGCCCTGTATTGTTGATGCCCTAAGCACGTGCTTACCTTGCTTACTGGGAAATCCGTCCCTGATTGGGGGAAGGGAGATGTGTAACAGCACAGAGGAATGTAAAAAGAGACCACACTCCCTTCTCCACTGCAGTACCCAAGCCACAAGTTAAACCTAAACTGGGTGGATTGGGGATAGTCCCTATGTGATGCAAACAAGCTGCTAACTAAAATGTTGGAAATTGGAGTCCACCCATAGGCACCTTGGAAGAAAGGCCTGGCAATCTACTTCCGGAAAATCAGGCATTGAAAACCCTATGGAGCACAGTTCTACTCTGATACATGTGGGGTCGCCATGAATCAGAATAGGCTTCACAGCAATTGTTCTTTTGTTTGTTTGTTTGTTTTGGGAGGTTTTTTTGTGTAGGGGGAGGAAAGGGAATAGGAATGTTTAAGTTGGATATGAGACTAAAGTTTTAAATTGGACTGAACTGGACTTTTTAATAATTGCAAATAAATAAAAAGAACTACATGGAATCTGACCGAAACTTAATCAACAGTCAGGAAAGAGATCAAGCACATACATGTTTAAAGGCAGTAAATGAAAAAACTGGCTATAAAAGCCGATGTTCTTCAGTCTATATCTTGAACTTTCATTGAGAAATTTGCCTGTTTGCTACATTGTAATGATTCTGGTAGAAAGCAATGGAAGCTCATCTCTCAGTGACTCAAATGAGAAATGAAAATTTGTTTTTAGTATTATTACTGTCAGTGTTCTTGGGAATGGAGAGCAGTGATCAAGTTGTAGCCACAGAGCTTGAGTTATGAAGCATACAATTAAAAAAATCCTTGACCTAATGGATATATGGACCTCCTTGCAATTGACACATTCTTTTTTGAGTCACATAGAACGTTTACAAAAATTGACCACACCAATCCACGAGAAAATCTCAACAAATTCCAAAGAATTGATACCATAGAGAACAACATTCTATGACTATAATGATATAAAATTAGAAATCAGTAACAAGAAAAAAAACAACAAAAAATCCCATTTACTTAGATTGTAAAGAAAGTCATTTCTAAAAAAATTTGTGGATCAAAGAAAAAACAATAACAGAAATTGAAATTTATATATAACTCTACCACAATGAAAAAGGTATATCAAAACATGTGGGATGTAGCCAAAGTAGTATTTAAATGGAACTTTATAGCCTTATTTATTTTAGAAAAGGAAAAATAATGAACATGAGAATTAAACTCAAGAAGCTGGGGGAAAAAGACAATAAACCCAGAGAATGTAGAAGGAAAAAAGTAAGCAATAAAGACACAAATTAATGACATGAAAAAGCAATGAAATTTAGAATGGACGACTGATAAAGAGATATAGTTATAATAAGTAAGTACTTTGAAAAGACTAAGAAAGTAGACAACCTTCCAACAAAATTGATAAAGTGGAAAAAAGACATAAATACTCAACATTAGTGATGAGTAAATCAAACCACCCATTGCCAACAAGTCGATGCTAACTCATAGCAACCCCATAGGGTTTCCAAGGCTATAAATCTCTACAGAAGCAGATGGCCACATTTTTCTCCTGTGGATCGGCTGGTGGTTCTGAATAGACAACCTTTGATTAGCCATTGATTGTTTTAACCACTGTGCCACCAGTGCTCCTTAGTTATGAATACGGGCATGTTATTACAGACAAAATAGAAATGGAAAAATAATAATAAAACACTGAAGAGCTTTAACAATAAATTTGAAAATTTAGACAAAACAATTTAAAAATATATGTAACTTGACAAAACTAACTTAAGATACAACAGAAATGCTGAAAAGACCTATGATGATTTTTTTTTAATGAATCAATGATTTAAAATCTACACGTTCATAAAAACATTAGGCCTAAAGAAATTTACAAGATAGACCTACCAAAACTTTGAAGAACAATTAGTCCCTATTTTGTGCAAATTATTCCAGAAACAATTAAAAGAGGAATGCTCTCCAATTTATCATGAGACTAATATAATGTTAATATTAAAACCAAATATTGTCAGTAGGAAAAGGAAAATTATAAGCAAATCTTTCTTACAGCAACAGATATAAAAATTATGTTTACCTGTGTTTTACTGACTATGAAAAGGCATTCAACTGTGTGGATCATAACAAATTATGGATAACATTTTGAAAGATGGGAATTCCAGAACACTTACTTGTACTCATGAGGAGCCTGTACATAGACCAAAAGGCAGTTGTTTGAACAGAATAAGGGAGTACTGAGTGGTTTAAAATCAGAAAAGTTGTGTGTCAGGGTTGTATCCTTTCACCATACTTATCCAATCTCTATGCTGAGGAAATAATCTGAGAAACCAGACTATATGAAGAAGAACAAGGCATCAGGATTGGAGGAAGATTCATTAACAACCTTCAACATGCAAATGATACAACCTTGGCTGCTGAAAGCAAAGAGGACTTGAAGCACTTATTGATGAAGATCAAAGACTACAGCCTTCAGTATAGATTGCATCTCAACATAAAGAAAACAGAAATCCTCACAACTGGACCAATAAGCAACGTCATGATAAACGGAGACAATATTGAAGTTATCAAGGATTTCATTTTACTTGGATTCACAATCAAGGCCCATGGAAGCAGCAATCAAGAAATCAAATGATAAGAGGCAGCACCAAGAAGGCAGAGTAGTCAAATGCTTCCTGTGGTCCCTCTTACAACAGAGATCAGAAAAAACAAGTGAATCGATTATATATGACAATCTACAAACCCTGAACTTCAAAGACAAAGTTGAGGAGTCAGACTGATTCGCAGGAGGAGGGAGAGCCAGTTCAGAAGCAGCGAGGATTTGCCAGATCTGACTTGGCCAGCACCCTGCAGGATTGATCAGCCAGCGCATGTGGGCTGAGGCAAGCAGTAGCGTTTGGGACGCATTTTCCACACTGGGAGAAACCGAGCAGCAGAGTCTGCACAAGCCTCCCGAACCAGCGGAAAGCAGTGCTCGATCTGTGAAAGTTAAGTACAAGTGTCTAACTTACGACTCTGGATCAAAAAAACCCTTCCCCCTCTGGGAATTATCTCTCTCCCATTTAGCCGCCCTCTCCCTGCTCTGCTCTGGTCCCACTCTGGCTTCAGCCACTGCCAATCCCCCTGGGCTCTAAGTGGGACCCATAGCATGCCCCGAGCCATCTTCCCAGCTTTGGAGAGGGAACAAATCAACATAAAAATAACAAACAGGAAAAAAATAATTTGCCACTGCCCCTAAACTGGGACCTCACAACAGGTACAGCCTCTTTGCGTAGGCACAGGCATAAGGGGTTCACGGACTCTGAATGCCATTTACCCTTGCCTAGACCTATGTGGACCCATTTCAACAGCATAGGCCCCAATTAGCATAGTACAACAGGGTACATACCTGAAGCCTATTTTCAACTTCAATAGCTAAGGGGGAGTGGCAGATTGGTGACATCTGACACTGCCCTACCCATTAAGCAGAATCCTCACCTACCCACATCAGGGGCCTGAGGACTGGTGGCTCCACCCTCTCCACCTAGCCACCCAAGACAAGGGTCTGAGAATAAGTCGTCTCAGTCCATACACTAACGGCATTGGGTGCCCAAAGCCTGGTGGCAAAACCCACCCACCTGTGCACTCTAGAGAACAGGGACACACCTTCCATGTAAGCACTCAGGGGCAGCCATCAGCCCCCTACCTTGCTCAGCACATAACCCCCTAGTGCAGCCAAATACCTGTGCCTGCTCCAAGCAGCCCTATGGAGCCCTGCCTGTCTAGGACTGTAGGTGACAGCCTGCACCACACATTCAGTGACCAATGACCTGGACAACCTGGACACCTGAGCTGAAAAGTAAATGGTCCTGGGCTCACATACCTAGTAACAGCTCTAACCACCTGGTGACAGGACGTGAGAGCTTCAAAGATGCCAATAATCAAACTAGCAAAACCCTGCAGGCAAGAAGGCAAGGGGATGACATATATAAAGCCTTGAAGGAAAAAAATCGCCAGCCAAGAATTATATAGCCAGCAAAAGTGTCTCTCAAATATGATGGCAAAATCAGGGCATTTCCAGATAAACAGAAGTTAAGGGAATTTGTAAAAAACAAACCAAAATTACAAGAAATACTAAAGGGAGTCCTTCAAATAGAGAATTAATAACATCAGATAAAGATCTAAGACTAAAACACAGGACAGAACAACCAGGTATCAAACCAGATACAGAAGTCACAAAAATAAATCAAAGCTAAAATGTTGCGAATAGGGAAACAGAGCTGTCAATATGTAAAAGATGACAACATTAAACCAAAAAAGAGGAATTAAATAATGTAGTCATAGAACTAGCACATGGAGAGGAAGTCAAGGCAATATCAAGAAATAAAAGATTAGTTTAAACTTAGAAAAATAGAAGTAAATATTAAGGTAACCACAAAGGAAACTAACAATCCTACCCATCAAAATAAAAAACAAGAAAAACATAAAGACTCAGCAAATATAAAAGCAACAACAGTGAAAAAAATGAAAAGAAAATACATAAAGAAAAATGACTCAGCACAGAAAATTAAGTGGAACAAAGAAACTGTCAACAACACACAAAAAAGACATAAAAATGACAGCCCTAAATTCATACCTATCAATAATTAGGCTGAATGTAAATGGACTAAATGCACCAATAAAGAGACACAGTCTTAGAATGGATTAAAAAAAACATGATCCATCTACATGCTTCCTGCAAGAGACACACCTTAGACTCAAAGAAACAAAAAAACTAAAACTCAAAGGATGGAAAAAAATATATCAAGCAAACAACACTCAAAAAGGAGCAAGAGTGGCAATATTAATCTCTGACAAAATAGACCTTAAAGCAAAATCCACCACAAAGGATACGGAAGGACACTATATAATGATTAAAGGATCAATATACCAGGAGGACATAAACATAATAAATATTTACACACCCAATGACAGGGCTCCAAAATACATAAAACAAACTCTTAACAGCATTGAAAAGAGAAATAGACAACTCCACAATAATAGTAGGAGACATTCAACACATCACTTTCGGTGAAAGACAGAACATCCAGAAAGAAGCTCAATAAAGACACAGAAGATCTAATGCCACAATCAACCAACTTGATCTCACAGACATATACAAACCCAACAGCATCCAAGTATACTTTCTTTTCCAATGCACATGGAACATTCTCCAGAATAGACCACATATTAGACCACAAAGCAAGCGTTAACAGAATCCAAAGCATCGAAATATTACAAAGCGTATTTTATGACAATAAAGCCATAAGAGTAGAAATCAATAACCGAAAAAGCAAGGAAAAAAAATCAAATACGTGGAAACTGAACAACAACTTGGTCAAAAACTACTGGGTTATAGAAGAAATTAAGGTTGGAATAAATAAATTCACAGAATCACATGAGAATGAACACATCCTACCAGAACCTTTGGGACATAGCAAAGGGAGTGCACAGAGGTCAATTTATAGCAATAAATGTACACATCCATAAAGAAGAAAGGGCGAAAATCAAAACATTAACCCTATAACTCAAACAAATAGAAAGAGAGGATCAGAAGAAGCCCACAGGCACCAAAAGAAAGGAATTTAAAAAATCAGAGCAGAATTAAATGAAATAGAGAATAGAAAAATAATTGAAAGAGTTAACAAGACCAAAAGCTGTTCTTTGAAAATATCAACAAAATCAATAAACCACTGGCCAAACTGACAAAAGAAGAACAGGAGAGGAAGAAAATAACCCAAATAAGAAATTAGATGGGCAATATCACAACAGATCCAACTGAAATTAAAAAAATCATACCAGAATACTATGACAAATTGTACTCCAACAAATTTGAAAACCTAGAGGAAAAGGACAAATGTCTAGAAACACACTACCTACCTAAACTAACACAAACTGAGATAGAAAAACTAAACAAACCTGTAACAAAAGAAGAGATTGAAGAGCAATTTAAAAACTCCCAACAAAAGAAAAGCCCAAGCCCCAATGACTTCCCTGGAGAATTCTACCAAACTTTCAGAGAAGAGTTAACACCACTACTACTAAAGGTATTTCAGAGTCTAGAAAAGGATGGAATACTCCTAAACTCATTCTATGAAGCCAGCATAACCCTGATACCAAAACCAGGTAAAGACACCACAAAAAAAGAAAATTATAGACCAATATCCCTCCTGAACATTGACGCAAAAATCCTCAACAAAATTCTAGTCGATAGAATTCAACAGCATATCAAAAAAATAATTCACCATGATCAAGTGGGATTTATACCAGCTATGCAAGGATGGCTCAACATTAGAAAAACAACCAATGTAATCCATCACATAAAGAAAACAAAAGAACCACATGATCTTACCAATTGATGCAGAAGAGGCATTTGACAAAGTCCAACATCCATTTATGATAAAAACTCTCAGTAAAATAGGAATAAAAAGGAAATTTATCAACATAATAAAGGGCATTTATACAAAGCCAACAACCAATATATCCTAAATGGAGAGAGTCTGCAAGCATTCTCCTTGAGAATGGGACCAGACAAGGATGCCCTTTATCACCACTCTTATTCAACATTGTGCTGGATGCCTAGCCAAAGCAATAAAGCAAGAAAAAGAAATAAAGGGCATCCAAATTGGTTAGTAAGAAGTAAAAGTATCCTTGTTTGCAGATAATATGATCTTATAGACAGAAAACCCCAAAGAATGCACAAGAAAACTACTGGAACTGATAGAAGATTTCAGCAAAGTATCCGGATACAAGATAAACATACAAAAATCAGTTGCATTCCTCTACACCAACAAAGAGAACTTCAAGAAGAAATCATCAAATCAATACCATTTATAGTAACCTCCAAGAAGATAAAATACTTAAGAATAAATCTAACCAGATCTTAAAAGCTAGCAAGCAGCCATCTAAGATGCATCAATTGGTCCCAAACCCCCTGGAGCAAAGGAGAATGAAGAACACCAAAGATACAAGAGACAGAAAGGGCCAGATAAACCAAAGACCCCATCAGCCTGAGACCAGAAGAACTAGACCAATGACCACCCTGACAGGGAACACAACAGAGAGTCCTTGATGGAGCAGGAGAAAAGTGGGGTGCAAAACTCAAATTCTAGTAAAAAGACCAGACTTAACGGTTTGACTGAGACTGGAGGGACCCTGGAAGACATGGCCCCCGGACTCTCTGTTAGCCCAAAACTAAAACCATTCCTGAGGCCAACTCTTCAGACAAAGATTAGACTGGACTTTGGGACATAAAATGATACTTGTGAAGAGTGTGCTTCTTAGCTCAAGTAAATACCTAAGACTAAATGCGCAGTTCCTGTCTAGAAGCGAGATGAGAAGGCAGAGAGGGTCAGAAGCTGGTTGAATGAACATGGGAAATCTGGGGTGGAAAGGAGGCGTGTGCTGTCACAGTATAGGGAGAGCAACTAGGGTCACATGACAACGTGTGTATAAATTTTTGTAAGAGAAACTAACTTGAATTGTAAACTTTCACTTAAAGCAAAATAAAAAAAAGAAGGAAAAAGAAAATCTAACCAGAGCCGTAAAAGACCTGTACAAAGAAAACTACAAGACACTACTGCAAGAAACCAAAAGAGATCTACATAAGTGGAAAAACATACCTTGCTCATGGATAGGAAGACTCAACATTGTGAAAATGTCAATTCTGCCCAAAGCGATCTACTGATACAATGCAATCTGGATTGAAATTCCAATGACACTTTTTAATGAGATGGAGAAACAAATCACCAACTTCATATGGAAAGGGAAGAGGCCCCAGATAAGTAAAGGATTACTGAAGAAGAAGAACAAAGTGGGAGGCCTCACACTACCTGATTTTAGAACCTTTTATACCACCATGATGATCAAAACAGACTGGTACTGGTACAACAACAGATACATAGACCAATGGAACAAAATTGAGAATCCAGACATAAATTCATGCACCTATGAGCAGCTGATATTTGACAAAGGCCCAAAGTCCGTTAAATGGGGAAAAGACAGTCTCTTTAACAAATGGTGCTGGCATAACTGGATATCCATCTGCAAAAAACTGAAACCAGACCCGTACCTCACACCATGTACAAAAACTAACTCAAAATGGATCAAAGGCCTAAATATAAAATCTAAACCAATAAAAATCATGGGAGAAAAAATAGGGACAATGCTAGGAGCCCTAATACACGACATAAACAAAATACAAAACATAACTAACAATGCACAAACACCAGAAAAGAAGCTAGATAACTGGGAGCTCCTAAAAATCAAACACTTATGCTCATCAAAAGACTTCACCAAAAGAGTCAAAAGACAACCTACAGACTGGGAAAAAAAATTGGCTATGACATATCTACAAGATGCTGCAAAACCTCAACAACAAAAAGACAACCCAACTAGAAAATTGGCAAGGGATATGAACAGGCACTTCACCAAAGAAGACATTCAGGTGGCTAAAAGATACATGAGGAAATGCTCATGATCATTAGTCATTAGAGAAATGCAAATCAAAACTACAATGAGATACCATCTCACCTCAACAAGGCTAGCAATAATCTAAAAAACACAAAATAATTAATGTTGGAGAGGTTTTGGAGAGACTGGAAACTTATACACTGTTGGTGAGAATGTAAAATTGTACAACCACTTTGGAAATCAATTTTGGTGCTTCTTTAAAAAGCTAGAAATAGACATACGATTCAGCAGTCCCACTCCTTGGAATATATCCTAGAGAAATAAGAGCCATCACACGAATAGATATATGCACACCCATGTTCATTTGGAGCACTGTTCACAATAGCAAAAAGATGGAAACAACCTAGGTGTCCATCAGCGGATGAATGGATAAACCAATTATGGTATATTCACACAATGTAGTACTACGCAAGAATAAAGAACAATGATAAATCCGAGAAACATCTCATAACAAGGATGAGTCTGGAAGGCATTATGCTGAGTGAAATTAGGCAGTCGCAAAAGGACAAATATCGTATGAGACCACTGTGATAAGAACTCAAGAAAAGGTCTAAAAACACAGAAGAAAACATTGTTTGATGCTTACGAGGGTGGGGAGGGAGGGAGATGGGAATTCACTAGATAGTAGTCAAGAATTATCTTAGGTGAAGGGAAGGACAACAAACAATGCAGGGGAAGTCAACACAACTGGACTAAACCAAAAGCTAAGAAGTTTCCTGAACACAACCAGACACTTCCAGAGACAGAGTAGCAGGGGCAGGGGTCTGGGGACAATGGTTTCAAGGGACATCTAGGTCAACTGGCATAACAAATTTTATTAAGAAAATGTTCTGTATCCTACTTTGATGAGTGGCATCTGGGGTCTTAAAAGCTTGTAAGCGGCCATCTAAGATGCATCAATTGGTCCCAACCCACCTGGAGCAAAGGAGAATGAAGAACAACACCAAAGACACAAGGAAAATATTAGCCCGAGAGCCAAAAGGGGCCACATAAACCAGAGAATCCTTCAGCCTGGGACCAGAAGAACTAGATGGTGCCTGGCTACCACCAATGACTGCCCTGACAGGGAACACAGCAGAGAGTCCCTGACACCTGACGGAGCAGGAGAAAAGTGGGATGCAGAACTCAAATTCTAGTAAAAAGACCAGACTTAATGGTCTGACTAAGACTAGAGGACCCCAGAAGCCATGTCCCCTGGACTCTGTTAACCCAGAACTAAAATCATTCTGGAAGCCAACTCTTCAGACAAAGATTAGACTCGACTATAAGACATAAAAATAATACTTGTGAAGAGTGTCCTTCTTAATTCAAGTAGATACACGAGACTAAATGAGCAGCTCCTGTCTGGAGGTGGGATGAGAAGACAGAAAGGGTAAGTGCTGGTTGAACGGACACAGGAAACCCGGGGTGGAAAGGGGGAATGTGCTGTCACATTATAGGGATTGCAACTAGGGTCACATAACAATATATGTGTAAATTTTTGTAGGAGAAATTAACTTGAATTGTAAACTTTCACCTAAAGCACAATACATAAAAAAATAAATCAAACGATGTATTGTATTGGGCAAATCTGCTGCAAAAGACCTCTTTAAAGTGTTAAAAAGCAAAGATGTCACCTTGAGGACTAAGGTGCACCTGCCCAAAGTCATGGTATTTTCAGTCGCCTCACATGCATGTGAAAGCTGGACAATTAATAAGGAAGACTGAAGAAGAACTGACTCATTTGAATTATGATGTTGACGAAGAATATTGAATATACCATGTACTTCCAGAAGAATAAACAAATTTGTCTTGGAAGAAGTATAACTAGAATGGTCCTTTGAAGCAAAGATGGTGAGACTTTGTCCCACGTACTTTGGACATGTTATCAGGAGGGACCAGTCCCTGGAGAAGGACATCATGCTTGGTAAAGCAGAGGGTAATCGAAAAAGAGAAAAACCCTCAACGAGATGGATTGACACAGTAGCTGCAACAGTGGTCTCAAACAGCTACAGTTGTGAGGACGGCACAGGAGTGGACAGTGTTTCGTTCTGTTGTATATAGGTTTGCTGTGAGTCAGAACTGATTCAAGGGCACCTAACAACAACAACAACCAAAATAATAGCAAACCAAATTCATCTGTAGTGAAACAAAATAAATCATCACAGCCATAATGTGTTTATCTCTGGAATGTGGATTGGGGTTTAACACTAGTATATCTATTAATGTAACTCACAATATTAACAAATTAAAAGAGAAAATTAATAAATGAAAAAAGATAAAATTTAACAATTCCTGATTTTAAAAAAAAAAACCTTTAATAACTAAGAATAGAAGGAAAGTTCGTTAATTCAATAAGCCTATCCACCAAAAGCCTGAAGAATATATTTAATGGTGAAATTTTATAGCATTACCTTTAATTTAGGAATATCTGTTATCCCTGCCATAATTCAACATTTTTCTGGCAATCTAACCAACACAATGAAAGAAGAAAAAAGTTAAATATATAAGTTTTAAATGAACAAACCAAACTGATATTATTTGTAGACAGAAAATCCAAAAGAATCCTCATTCTTAGACATAATTAGAAATGAGAGTTCACTAAGTTGCTAGATCAATGTTCAAAAATCAATTGCATTCCTATACAACAGGAAGAAACGAATACAAAAAGTAATTTTTAAAAGAAATTTGCTCTACTAGATATCAATAATTGCAGTAAGCAGAATTCTAGCATGGTCCCATGATCTCTGCCTCTTGGTGTTACTCATGAGATTATATTACATTGCATGGCAAAAGGGATTATGCAGGCATAATTAAGGTTAGGGAGCCCTGGTGGTGCAGTGGTTAAGCATTTGGCTGCTAACAAAAAGATCGGCAGTTGGAATCCACCAGCTGCTCCTTGGAAACCCTATGGAGCAGTTCTACTCTGTCCTATAGGGTTGCTATGAGTCAGAACCGACTCAACGGCAATGCGTTTGGGTTTTTTTTGTTTTGGTCCCTAAATGGAAGGAGCAGTAGGTTTAATCAGTTGACCTTAAGATAGGGAGATTGTCCAGGTGGGTCTTACCTAATATCATGAGCCCTTTAAAAGCAGAGTTTTCTCCAGCTGGTAACGTAAGAAGAAGCCAGAGATTTGAAGGATAAGGAGGATTCAATGCAAGTCATCCTGCTACTGAACTTGAGGAAGTAAGTTACCATATTGGGAGCAAACCTGTAACAGGGGCTGAGACAACTACTGTGGGAAGGAACTGTAAGTGACCTGTAGGACCTGAGAGCAGATCCTGGCTGACAACAAGCAAGGAAACAGAGACCTCAGTCCTAGAACCACAGGAAATAGAATTTTCTCAGAAACCTGAATGAGCTTGGAACGTATCTGAATTCTTCCCCCATAGCCTCCTGATAAGAACCTAATCCTGCCAGCACCTTGATTTGTGAAGCCCTAAGCAGAGAACCCAGTGAACCAGACTCCAGAGCTGCAGAACCATAATATATTTGTGTTGTGTTAAGCCATTAATCCTGGAGCAATTTGTTACACAGCAATAGAAAACTTCCAGCATTATATCAGACAATATTCTATTGTGATCTATTTTACCCTATGTAGGTGAAGAATATTGAATATACCATGAACTTCCAAAAGAATGAACAAATCAGTCTTCAAAAGAATGCAATCAGAATGTTCCTTAGAACATTCAAAGTGAGGATGGGGAGACTTTGACTCAGTTAACTTTGAACACATCATCAAGAAAGACCAATCGCTGGGAAAGGACATCGTCTTTCGTGAAGGAGAGGACCATTAAAAAACAGGGAAAACCTTTAATGAGATGAATTGACATAATAGCCACAACAATAGACTCAAACACAGCAATGATCATAAAGATGGCGCAGAACCGGGTAACATTTTGTTCTGTTACATATAAGGTCTCTATGAGTTGAGGCCAACTCGACAGCAACTAACAGCAATAGAAAACCAAACAATAACCTATAAAGCAATATTATATTCAACAATGTGGTACTGGCACAGGGATAAAAAAATATAGATCAACAAGTAAGAATAAAATGTTTAGAAACTTGGTATAAGAAGAGGTAACACTACAAATTACAGCTGCTTAGTATGTGCCAAACACTGTTTTAGGCACATTAAATGGATTAATTCATCTAATCTTCACACAACCCTGTAAGGTACACTCCATTATTATCCTCATTTTATAGTTGAGAAAACTGAAGCCTAGAGCAGACACATACATTGTTGTTAGGTGCTGTCGAGTCCATGTGACAGAGTAGAGCTGCTCCATAGGGTATATTATAGGAGCAGATAGCCAGGTCTTTCTTCTGCTGAGTGGCTATGTGGGTTTGAACCACCAACCTTTGAACCAGCATAGTGCTTAACCGTTGCACTACCAGGGCTCCAAGACATATACTGGTAAGCAATAAAAACCAAAATTTGGAAACAGGAAGTTTGGCTCCAGAATTTATGCTATTGACATCATGCTATCCTGTGATAAACCAGTGGGGAAAGGATGGCTTATTCAAAAAACGGAACTAGATCTTCTACTTCTGGCCAAGATAGAGTAACAGGAAATGGATTTACACTCCCATCGGAACCAACAAAAAACAGGACAAAACATGTGAAACAATGATTTTCAGATATTGCAAGGCAAAGTAGACCAGTGATCCATGAGAGACGGAAAACAAATGAGGTGAGCATTATGTGTATTCCTGTTTAATACCTTGGAAAGAGTTTCCAGGCTGCAGTGCAAGGAGGTGGAACCTAGGGAGAGCCCAGGGGACTCCCTGAGTTAGGTGACAAAGCCAAGAGTCCAGAGGCCAAGTTTGCAGAGTTCTCAAGAAATGGATGCAACAAATGGATGCAACATTGGAAGCGCTCGCTTGTCTATGCCAAGAAATTTGGAAGATATTTACCTGGCCAGCCAACTGGAAGAGATTCGTATTTGTGCCCATTCCAAAGAAAGGTGATCCAACGGAATGTGGAAATTATTGAACAATATCATTACTATCATCACATGCAAGTGAAATTTTGCCGAACATAATTCAAAAGCGGTTGCAGCAGTACATCAACAGGGAACTGCCAGAAATTCAAGCCAGATTCAGAAGAGGACGTGGAATGATGGGTATCATTGCTGATGTCAGAAGGATCTTGGCTGAAAGCAAAGTATACCAGAAAGATGTTTACCTGTGTCTTATTGACTATGCAAAGGAATTCGACTGTGTGGATCATGAAAAATTATGGGTAACATTGTGAAGAATGGGAATTCGAGAACACTTAATTGTGCTCATGCAGAACCTCTACATAGAACAAGAGGCAGCTGTTCAAACAGAACAAGAGATACTACATGGTTTAAAATCAGGAAGGGTGTGTGTCAGGGTTGTATCCTTTCACTGTGTTTATTTTATATGCTGAACAAATAATCTGAGAAGCCAGACTATATGAAGAAGAACTTGGCATCAGGATTGGAGGAAGACTCAGTAACAACCTGTGATATGCAGATGACACAACCTTGCTTGCTGAAAGTGCAGAGGACTTGAAGCACTTACTGATAAAGATCAAAGATTACAGCCTTCATTAAGGATTACACCTCAGCATAAAGAAAACAAAAATTCTCGCAGCTTAACCAATAAGCAAAATCATGATAAATTGAGATAATAATTGAATTTGTCAAGCATTTCATTTTACTTAGATCCACAATCAGCACCCACGGAAGCAGCAGTCAAAAAATCAAACGAGGGTTCCGGCAAAATGGCGCTCTAGGCAGAAGCACGACGCCATCCCTCCACAGCAAAGATCTGAAAAACTAAGCCGAACAGAGAATACAGCAATCCTGAAACTAAAACATCAAATGAAGAGATAAAAAACTCAGCCAAACACCAAATGGAGTGAGAAAACTGACAGAGAACGGAGAGCGAGGAGAGATTCATGCAGAGGTGCCCTACCAGCTAACGCAGTGCGGATCCGCCATCTTGGACTCCTATCGGAGACCAGCAAACAGGTGGTACGAGAAAGCAGCTTCACGGAGCGTAAAACAACCGGTAATTTGCGATATACGCTTTCCCACCCTCCACCCTTCTTCACCCGGACTCGGCCTCCTCTGCTTCCTGCGGCCACAATCT
>NW_004444007.1:3929465-3940024 GCF_000243295.1 Trichechus manatus latirostris
GGGTTGACTGTAGTGGGGTTGTTAACCAATGTCATAAAACAATATGTGTACTACTGTTTCATGAGAAACTATTTTTTCTGTAAGCCTTCACCTGAAGTACAATAAAATATATACATATATATAAAAGAAAAAAAATGATTTATTGCGTTGGACAAATCTGCTGCAAGAGACCTCTTTAAAGTGTTAAAAAGCAAAGATGTCACCTTGAGGACTAAGGTGCACTTGACCTAAGCCATGGTATTTTCAGTCATCTCATTTGCATGCAAAAGCTGGACAGTGAATAAGGAAGCCTTATTGATGCCTTTTACTTATGGTGTTGTCAAAGAATATTGAATATAGTGTGGACTACCAGAAGAACAAGCAAATCTGTCTTGGAAGAAGTACAGCCATAGCAACGATTGTGAGGTTGGTACAGGACCGGGCAGTTTCTGTTGTACACAGGGTTGCTATGAGTAGAAACTGACTTGACAGCACCTAACAACATAAAGTATCAGAGAGGAAGGGTAAACAAAGAAAACTCTGATGGTCTGCAGAGAGCATCTTTCTTCGTATTTAGTGCAGTACTAATCAGTACATGCATGTCCATGAATGGATAAACAAAATGTGGTACATACTTACAATGATGATTCAATCAAGAAGAGGAATTCACGCTACAACATCAATGAACTGTGAAAACATTATGCTGAAAGAAGTCAGATACAAGTATGATCCCTTTTGTATGAAACGTACAGAATAACAAAATCCACAGAAACAGAAAGTAGATTAGTGTTTTCCAGTGGCTTGGGGGAGTGAGGAATAGAGAGTGATTGCTAATGGGTATGGTATTTCTTTTGGGGGTGATGAAAAGGTTTTGGAAATAGATAGTAGTGATGGTTGTCCAACCTTGTGAATATACTAAAAACCCCTGAATTGTGCCCTTGAAAATGGTGAACTTTATGGTATGTGAATTATATCTCAAAAAGCAATTTCAAGACACAAGGGAGATACATTTCTTGCATATCTCAAAAGGAATTTATTTTTCTCTCACACTTTATTGGTAGTGTGACTGGGTATATAATTCTAGGTTTAAAATCATTTTCCCATAAAACCTTAAAGGCCTTTGCTCCACTGTCTTCTAGGCTTCATTATTTTTGATGAGATAATCTCACTTTTCTTTATTCTTTCCTTCCTTCTTTACTCCCTCCCTCCCCCCTTCCTTGCTTATTGGCTTCCTTCCTTCCTTCCTAGTTTTTAGAAAACTGAAGAATTTCTAGAAACTTTTAAAGTATTATTATCTTTGTTTTCCTGAATCTTTCAGTGATAATTCTGATAGCGAATGTTTGTTTGGAAGGGTAATAGGTAGTCATTTTCAAAATGAAGATTGCTTCTCCATCTAACTTCTGGAAATGTTCTTCTATTTTGTTTTATTTTTATTGAAGTTGTTATGGATTGAATGGTGTCCCCCAAAATTATGTACTGTAAATCCTAACCTCTATGCCTGTGGTTATGATCCCATTTGGGAATTGGTTGGCTTTATTATGTTAATGAGACAGGATTAGTGTAGGGTGTGTCTTGAGTCAATCTCTTTTGAGATACAAAAGAAATTAAACAAGCAAGGAAGAAGCAGAGATAGGGGAAGAGAGATCTCAAGCCACATGAAGATCCCCCAGGAACAGAAGTTCAGAGACAAGGATCTTCCTGCAGAGCCAACAGAGAAAGAAAGACTTCCCGTAGAGCTGGCACCTTGAATTCAGACTTCTAGCCTCCTGAACTATGAGAAAATAAATTTCTGTTTGTTAAAGCCACCCATTTGTGGTATTTCTGTTTGTTTGTTTTTTAATTTCATTGTGCTTTAGGTGAAAGTTTACAGCGCAAATTAGTTTCTCATTCAAAAATTGATACACACGCACACACAAAATTATACACAAATTGTTTTGTGACATTGGTTGCTGTCCCAACAATGTGTCAGCACTCTCCCCTTTTCTACCCCAGGTTCCCCGTGTCCATTCATTCAGTTTTCTTGTCCCTTCCTGCCGTTTGATTTAGGAGATAATATTGGAGCCATTATTCCCTGTCCTAAAATGTGACTCAGCTGGAGCTGGATTTACAAGGACTCAGAAGGATACATCAACTTGGCCCTGAGGTATAAAGATAATAGCTAGGATAATCCTGGAAAATATCTTTTAGGGAAACTTTCATATAAACAAATCATAAAACATAACACAAAAGAGTTTCCACTTTTATCATTTTTAATAGCATTTAGTGAATAGTAAGATTTGTTGGACCAGTGAAGACTCTCCTAACTGTCCTTACAGAAATCTGTACCAATGATTATTAAGAAATACAATTCTAAATGTAGGATCACAGTTTCTAGCCAATCTGTGAAAGGGTGAAGCTTTCAATGGTTTTACCCATTTGTAATGTTAGTATATCCTGATGGCTCTGTAAAGTTCCTTGGACTCAGGCAGACATGGCTCTAGCAGCATGCTCATCCATTTTCTCACTTTTGTCTGTTCTGTAATGTTCCTCGGACTCGGGCAGACATGGCTCTAGCAGCATGCTTGTCCATTTCCCACTTTTGCCTTTTTGAATATATGCTGAATAAAACTTTTCTTTTTGCTTTACTAAACTTTGTGATGTTTTTACCCTACAATACTTCTCATCTTTGCTTTCGGGAAGGTATTGCCCATTTGGTCTCCTATACTTGACTTAACTAAGAAACACGTTCCTCACATGTGTTATTGTTTATTTTATAGGCCTGTCTAATCTTTGGCTGAAAGGTGAACTTCAGGAGTGGCTTTACTTCTGGATTAGCAGAGTGTTTGGGGGCCATAGTCTCGGGTGTTCCTCCAGTCTCTGCCAGACCAGTAAGTCTTGTCTTTTTTTTTTCTGTGAATTTGAATTTTATTTTACATTTTTCTCCTGCTCTGACCAGGACCCTCTATTATCATCCCTGTCAGAGCAGTGGGTGGCGGTAGCCAGGCACCATCTAGTTCTTCTGGGCTCAGGCTGATAGAGGCTGTGGTTCATGTTGTCCATTAGTCCTTTCGACGAATATTTTCCCTGTGTCTTTGATTTTTTTCATTCTCCTTTGCTCTGGATGGTATGGGGCCAGTAGATGTATCATAGATGGCCGCTCGAAAGCTTTTAAGACCCCAGATGGTACTCTCCAAAGTAGGATGTAGAACATTTTCTTTATGAACTATGTTATGCCAATTGACCCAGATGTTCCCTGAGACCATGGTCCCCAGCCGTCAGCCCCAGTACTACTTGCGATATTTCCTTTATAGCAGCACTAGATAACTAAGACAGAGATATTTACGTATAGTAAAATGCAAACATCTTAAGTGTACAATTTGATGCGATTTAGCAAATATATACATTCATGTGACTACCACCTCAATCAAGATATAGAACATTTTTTTGTTCTACGTCCTACTTATGAGCAGCCATCTAAAATACTCCACTGGTCTCACCCCATCTGGAGGAAGGAAGAATGAAGAAAACCAAAGATACAAGGGAAAGATTAGCCCAAAGAACTAATGGACCACAACCACCACAGCCTCCACCAGACTGAGTCCAGCACAACTAGGTGGTGGCCGGCTACCACTACCTACTGCTCTGACAGGGATCAAAACAGAGGGTCCCGGACAGAGCTGGAGTAAAATGTAGAACAAGATTCTAACTCACAAAAGAAGACCAGACTTACTGATCTGACAGAGACTGGAGAAACCCTGAGAGTATGGCCCCCCAGACACCCTTTTAACTCAGTACTGAAGTCACTCCTGAGATTCACCCTTCAGCCAAAGACCCATACAACAAAACGAGACTAAATGGGCACACCAGCCCCGGGGCAAGGACGAGAAGGCAAGAGGGGACAGGAAGGCTGGTAATGGGGAACTCAAGGTCGAGAAGGGGAGAGTGTTGACATATGGTGAGGTTGGCAACCAATGTCACAAAACAATATGTGTATTAATTGTTTAATGAGAAACTAATTTGCTCTGTAAACCTTCATCTAAAGTACGATAAAAATAAAAACATTAAAAAAAAAAGATATAGAACATTTTTATCATTAGAGAAATTTCTTTAATGCCATTTTCTCAACTTTATCCCCAGGAAACTGCTGTTCTGCTTTCTGTCACAGATAATTATTGTCTGTTCTTGAGATTCATGTAAATAATTCAGGATATACTCTTTTGTGTCTGTCTTCTTTTGCTCTACATAATGTCTGTGAGATTCTTCCATGTGGTTGCAAGTATCAGCAGCTTGTTCCCTTTCATTGTTGAGTAGTATTTCATTTTATGCATATATCACACTTTATCTGTTTTCCTAATGGTGCACATTTGATTGCTTCCAGTTTTGGCCACTATAAATAGAATTTCCGTGAACATTCTTGTACAAGGCTTTTTTGTGTACATATATGGACGTATGTTTTCATATGAAATTGCTGGGTCATAGAGTAAGGTGTATGTTTAACTTTATGTAAGAAACTATTATTTTAGTGCTTGTACTATTTTACACCCTATGAGTAAGAGTTCTAATTGCTTCACATTTTTCCAACGCGTAGTGTTGTCATTCCTTTTAATTTTAGCCTATTTAGTGGGTGTGAAGTATATCTCATTGTGGATTTAATTTGCATATTCTTGATGACTATTGATGTTGAGCACCTTTTTGTGTGCTTTTTGGTCATTCGTATTACTTCTTTTGAAAAAAGTTGTTTAAGCCTTTTGCCCATTTATAATGAGGTCCAATTTATGAATTTTTCTTTTATGGATCATGCTTCTGGTGTCAAGTCTAAGAATTCTACTCCTAGCTTGAAGTACTGAAGATTTTCTCTTGTTTTTCTTTTCCTAAAAGTCTTATAGTTTTACATTTAAATCCATGATACGCGGAGGTGTGAGGTCTAGGTTGAGGTTCTTCTTCTTCTTTTATTTTTTTTTTTGCCTATGGATGTTCCTTTGATCATTTTTAAAACTGAGTTATCTTATTATTACTGAGTTATAGAAATTCTTTACGTATCCTGGATACCCATTCTTTGTCAGATAAATGTTGGGCAAGTATTTCCATTTCCATTTGGTTTTGGCTTGTTTATTCTTTATTAACAGTATCTTTTGAGGTTTTTAGTTTTGATGTATATTTCCTTTTGGTTTTGGCTTGTTCTTTATTAACGGTATCTTTTGAGGTTTTTAATTTTGATGAAATCCAATTTATTCGTTTTCTTTCAGGTTGGTATTTTTTGTGTTCTGTCAAAGAAATCTTTGCAAACCCCAAGGTCATGAAGATATTCTCTTGTTTTCTTCTAGAAGCTTTACAGTTTTCACTTTTGAGTTTAGCTCTATGATCCATCTTAAATTAATTTTTGTACATAGTATGAGGTAAAGAAGGAGCCCTGGTGGCACAGTGGTTAAGTGCTTGGCTGCTAACCAAAAGGTCAGCAGTTTGAACCCACCAACCACTCTGCAGGAGAAAGATGTGGCAGTCTGCTAGCATAAAGATTACATACAATCTTGGAAACACTGTGGGGCACTTCTACTCTGTCCTATAGGGTTGCTATGAGTCGGAATTGACTTGATGGCAAGGGGTTTGGTTTTTTGGTTTTTGTGAGATAAAAATTGAGGCTCATTTTTTCCCATATGTCTATATAGAGCCCTGGTGGCACAGAGGTTAAGAGCTCAGCTGCTAATCAAAATGTTGGCAGTTCGAATCCACCAGTTGCTCCTTTGAAACCCTATGGGGAAGTTCTACTCTGTCCTATAGGGTCCCTATGAGTCGGAACTGACTCGACAGCAATGATTTTTTTTTTTTAAATCTGATTATGTGCTTGTTGTGAGCGCCCTTGGACTCCTGGTAGGTCAGGATGGTGAACAGATATTCCTCAAGATCAAAAATATCAACCTCTTTTGGCCCATGTTACTAGCCATCTGGACATAATAATCTTTTATATCTTTAAAATCCTGGCCCTGTTCTTCCTCTTCTTCCTCTTCACAATTTGGGTAATAGTCATCTTGACAGCTATCAGATTCCTAGCTATTCATGTTCAGAGTTATCTTGATA
This sequence comes from Trichechus manatus latirostris, assembly GCF_000243295.1. Taxonomy (NCBI): domain Eukaryota; kingdom Metazoa; phylum Chordata; class Mammalia; order Sirenia; family Trichechidae; genus Trichechus; species Trichechus manatus. The sequence goes on from NW_004444007.1 coordinate 3,935,499, forward strand.
GCCAACTTACATTATAAACTTTACTACTTCTTCAAATGCATTAGACATTTCTGTTCGTATTTTTCAAGGTCTTATAGGAAGATACACTCAAATTCTCTTTATCATATGATTCTCATTGGGAGCTCAATCTTGTGGCTGCTGAGCACTGAGCAGGCCAGTCGGATCATTAAGGGAGGATATAGGTCACAGCCATGGAGCAGGAAAGAGGCAGGCCAAAGCTAGTATGTGATCCAGGCTGCTTCCTCCCTCTCCTTCACGCTCATAGTCTGCAGAAACCTTGATCCTCTTCACATTATGTAGAACATGATTCTGATCTGTTATATGTTAATATGACCTATGAGCAGCAAGTGGCAAATATACTAAATACTCAAGTAAGGCACAGGTGTGCCATATGGTGGAGAATGATGCCACAAAGATTCAGAGGCCTACCATATTTGTGAAATTTTAAAGAACGCAGTGGTCCAGTACATATGTTATAAAGTAAAGACAAGTGGTAGGACCTTGAACCATCTATGATACAGAAAGGCATAACACATGCTCCCTCTATGTTTCTTTTCTTTCTTTCTTTTTACAATTTTATTGTGTTTTAGGTGAAAGTTTACAGCACAAATTAATTTTTCATACAAAAATTTTATACACAAATTGTTTGTGACATTAGTTGCAGTCCCTTCAATGTGTCAGCACTCTCACCCTTTCCCTTTCCACCCTGGGTTCTCAGTATTCATTCATCAAGTTGTCCTGTCCCTTCCTGCCTGCTTATCTTTGCTTTTGGACAGGTGTTGCCCATTTGATCTCCTATATGTGACTGAACTAAGAAGCACATTCCTCATGTGTGTTATTGTTTTACAGGCCTGTCTAATCTTTGGTGAAAGGTGGACTTTGGGAGTGGCCTTAGTTCTGAGTTAGCAGGGTGTCCAGCGGCCATAGTCTTGGGGGTTCCTGAAGTCACCATCAGACCAGTAAGTCTGATCTTTTTTTGTGAATTTGAATTTTGTTCTACATTTTTCTCCCTCTCTGCCCTGGACCCTCCATTGTGATCCCAGTCAGAGCGGTCAGTGGTTCCTCTGTGTTTCTTAAACTCTTTCCTATTTTTCATCTCTTTGTGCTACATTCTGAATAATTTCTTCATATCTTCCAGTTCTCTAATTCTTTATTCAGCTGTGTCTCCAGTCCAGTTGCTGTGGAGTCGACTCCAACTATAGGCAACCCATGTGTTTCAGAATAGTACTATACTCATAGGGGTTTTTTTTGTTTTTTAATTTTATTGTGCTTTAGGTGAAAGTTTACAGCTCAAGTTAATTTCTCATTCAACAATTTATACACACATTGTTTTGTGACATTGGTTGCCGTCCCCACAATGTGATAGCATGCTCCCCTTTTCCACTCTAGGTTCGTTGGGTCCATTCACCCAGTTCCTGTCCCTTCCTGCCTTCTCGTCCTGCTTTTGAACAGGAGTTGCCCATATGGTCTCGTATATCTGATTGTACTAAGAAGCACTTTTCTCATGTGTTATTTTTTGTTTTATACGCCTGTCTAATCTTTGTCATAGGGTTTTCAATGGCTGATTTTTTGGAAGTAGGTCATGAGGCCTTTTTCCGAGGAGCCTCTGGGTGGACTAGAACTTCCAACCTTTCATTAGCAGCCAATTGCCTTAACCATTTGCAATGCTCAGGGACTCCCAGCTGTGTCTATTGGATTATTAAGCCTGTTTTCTGAGTTTAAATTTCAATTAGTCTATTTTTTATTTCTGGAAGTCCTATTTTGTTTTTTTGCCAAATATGATCAGTCATTTTTATAGTCTTTTGCCCTTTACTCACATTTTTAACTTGTCTTATTTCTTGTATAGTGGTTAAGAGGTAAAACACTAGCATCTGATTTAAAAAACAAAAAATCAGGCCTGTTGCCGTTGAGTCGATTCTGACTCATAATGACCCTATAGGACAGAGTAGAACTTCCCCATAGGGTTTCCAAGGCTGTAAATCTTTATGGAAGCAGACTTCCACATTTTTCTCCTGGTGGGCTCAAACCGCCTACCTTTCAGTTAGCAGCCGAGCACTTAACCACTATGCCACCAAAGCGCCTCAGATTCTGATTACTTGGATTTAAATCCCAAACTCTACCATTAGCTGAATAACCTTGGGCAAGTTGTTTAGCCTTTCTGTCCCTCAGTTTTCTCATTTGTAAAGTAGAAATGATAACAGTATATAGGTAACTTATGAGAATTAAGAGTTATTATATGTAAAGTGTTTAGAATAGTGCTTGACACCAAAAAATATTATATATGGTTAGCTATTACTATCTTTTGTGACTAATGTATTTTTAATTGAGGTGAAATTCATGTAACATAAAATTAACCATTTTTAAGTGTACAATTCAGTAGCATTTAGTACATTTACAATGTCGTGCAACCATCACTTACATCTAGTTCCAAAACATTTTCATCACCCTCAGAGGAGGCCTTGCGCCCATTTCCCCTGCAGTCATTTCCATTCCTCCCAACCTCCAACAATCACCAAACTTCCTCTATGGATTTAATTATTCTGGATATGGCATATAAATAGAATGATACAATACGCAGCTTTTTGTGTCTGGCTCCTTTCATTATTGAATTGTAAGTGTTCTTTGTATATTCTGGGTACTAAACCCTTATCATGTATATGACTTGCAAATATTTTCTCCCATTCTGTGGGTTGTCTTTTCCTCTGATGCACAAAAGTTTTTAATTTTGATGCAGTCGAAAGTATCTATATATTCTTTGGTTGTTAGTGCTTTAGGAGTCCTATTTAAGAAACCATTGTCTAATCCAGGGTCACGAAGATTTACACGTATGTTTTCTTCTAAGAGTTTTATAGTTTTAGCTCTCATGTTTAGGTCTTTGATCTATTTTGAGTTAATTTTTGTAGATGGTGTGAGGTGGCAGTCCAAATTCATTCTTTTGAATGTGGATATCCAGTTGTTCAGAACCATTTGTTGAAAAGGTTATTCTTTTCCTATATGATTGTCTCAGCACCCTTGTCAAACATTAATTTACCATAGCTGTATGGGTTTATTTTTGGACTCCAATGATTTATTTGAGTCCTGGTGGTGCAGTGGTTAAGAACTATGGCTGCTAACCAAAAGGTCGGCAGTTGGAATCCACCAGCCACTTCTCGGAAGCCTATGGGGCAATTCTTCTCTGTCCTGTAAGGTCGCTATGAGTCGGAATCAACTCAACGGCAATAGGTTTTTTGGTTTATTGGTCTACATATCTATCCTTATGCCAGTACTACAGTTTTAATTACTGTAGCTTTGTAGTAAATTTTGAAATAGGAAAGTATCAGTCCTCCAACTTTGTTCATCTTTTCCAAGATTGTTTTGCCTATTTAGGGCCCTTTGCAACTCTATATGAATTTAAGGATATGGTTTTACATTTCTGCACTCACACAAAACAAAGGCCATTGGAATTTTGATATGGATTGCATTGAATCTATAAATCTTTTTGAGCAGTACTGCTATTTTAACAATATTAAGTCTTCCAATCTATGAACATGGGATGTCTTTCCATTTATTTAGGTCTCCCTTAATTTCTTTCAGCAATATTTTATCTTTTTTAGCATACAAGTTTTGCACCTTCTTGGTTAAATTTTTTCCTAAGTATTATATCTTTCTAATGCTATTGTAAATGGAATTGTGTTAATTTCATTTTCAGATCTTTTATTGCGAGTGTATAGAAGTACAATTGATTTAAAAATATATATATTTTACTGTGTTTTAGTTGAAAGTTTCACAGCAAATTAGGTTCCCATTTAACAATTTCATACTAATTATTCCATGACATTGGTTACAATTGTCACAATGTGTCAGCATTCTCATTATTTCCATTCTATTTGTTCTATTTTTTAATTTATTATTTCTTAGTGTACTTTAGATAAAGGTTTACAAATAGTTTCTCATTAAACAGTACACATACTGTTTTATGACAATAGTTAACAACCCCATGACATGTCAACACTGTCCCTTCTCAACCTTAGGTTCCCTATTACCATCTTTCCTGTACCCTCCTACCTTCTAGTCCTTGTCCCTAGACTGTTGTGCTCCATTAGTCTCATTTTGTTTTATGGGGCTGTCTAATGTTTAGCTGAAGGGTGAACCTCAGGAGTGACTTCATTACTGAACGAAAAGGGTGTCCGGGGGCTGTACTCTTGGGGTTTTTTCAGTCTTTGTCAGGCCAGTAAGTCTGGTCTCTTTTTGTGAGTTAGAATTTTGTTCTACATTTTTCTCCAGCTCTGTCCAGGACCCTCTGTTGGGATCTCTGTCAGTGCAGTCAGCGGTGGTAACCTGGCACCATCTAGTTGTACTGGACTTAGTCTGGTGGAGGTTGTGGTAGTTGTGGTCCATTAGTCCTCTGGACTAATCTTTTCCTTGTATCTTATTTTCTTCATTCTCCCTTGCTCCAGAAGGGGTGAGACCAGTAGAGTATCGTCAGTGGCTGCTCACAGTCTTTTAAGACCCCAGACGCTACTCACCAAGGTAGAATGTAGAACATT
>NW_004444007.1:3940124-3970132 GCF_000243295.1 Trichechus manatus latirostris
TGTTATGCCAATTGAGCTAGATGTTCCCTGAGACCATGGTCCCAACGGCCCTCCGCCCAGCAATTTGGTCCCTCAAGGAGTTTGGATGTGTCTATGGAGCTTCCATGACCTTTCCTTGTACAAGTTGTGCTAGCTTCCCCAGTATTGTGTACTGTCTTACCCTTCATCAAAGTTACTACTTGTCTGTTGTCTATTTAGTATTTTCCCCCCACCCCTCCCATCTCTTGTAACCAACAGAGATTGTTTCTTTGTGTGAACCTTTTCATGAGTTTTTACAGTAGTGGTCTCATACAATATTTTCCTTTTGTGATTGGCTTATTTCACTCAGCATAATGTCCTCCAGTTTCATCCATGTTATGAGATGCTTCACAGATTCATCATTGTTCTTTATCATTATGTGATACTCCATTGTGTGTATGTACCATAGTTTGTTTATCCATTCATCTGTTGATGGGCATCTAGGTTTCCATCTTTTTGCTGTTGTGAACAATGCTGCAATGAACGTGGGTGTGCATATGTCTATTCATGTAACGGCTCTTACTTCTCTAGGATATATTCCTAGGAGTAGGATTGCTGGATCGTATGGTATTTCTATTTCTAGCTTTCTAAGGAAGCGCCATATCATTTTCCAAAATGGTTGTATCATTTTGCATTCCCACCAGCAGTGTGTAAGAGTTCCAATCTCCCCAAAGCCTCTCCAATGTTTATTATTTCCAGTTTTTTTGATTCGTGCCAGTAATGCTGGGGTGAGATGGTATCTCATTGTGGTTTTAATTTGCATTTCTCTCATGGCTAGTGATAGCGAGCATTTTCTCATATTATCTGTTGGCTGCGTGAATGTCTTCTTTGGTAAAGTGTCTGTTTATTTCCTTTGCCCATTTTTTAATTGGATCTGACTTTTTGTTGTAGAGGTGTTGTATTTTCCTATAGATTTTAGAGATTAGACCTCTGTCTTGACTTGTAATGTCCAAAAATTTTTTCCAATATGTAGGTTCTCTTTTTACTCTTTTGGTGAAGTCTTTTGATGTGCATAAGTGTTTAATTTTTAGAAGATCCCAGTTATCTAGTTTATCTTCTGGAGTTTGTGTGTTGTTAGTTATGGTTTGTATCCTGTGAATGCCGTGTATTAGGGCCTCTAGCATTGATCCCATTTTTTCTTCTATGAACTTTATAGTTTTTGGCTTTATATTTAGGTCTTTGTTTTTGTATATGGTGTGAGATATGGGTCCTGTTTCGGTTTTTTTGCAGATGCACATCCAGTTTTTCCAGCACCATTTGTTAAAGACTGTTCCCCATTTGATAGACTATGGGCCCTTATTGAAGATTAGGTGACCATAGGTAGATGGATTTACATCTGGGTTCTCAGTTCTGTTCCATTGGTCAGTGTAGCTGTCATTGTACCAGTACCAGGCTGTTTTGACTACCATAGCTGTTCTGAGGTCAGGTAGTATGAGTCCTCCTACTTTATTCTTCTTTTTCAGTAGTGCTTTACTTATTCGGGACTTCTTCCCTTTCCATATAAAGTTAATGATTAGTTTTTCCATCTCTTTAAAGAATGTTGTTGGTATTTGGATCGAGATTGTGTTGTATTTGTAAATTGCTTTGGGTAGAATTGTCATTTTCACAATGTCGAGTCTACCTATACATGAGCATGGTATGTTTTTCCATTTATGTAGATCCCTTTGGTTTTCTTCCAGTAGTATTTTGTAGTTTTCTTTGTATAGGTGTTTTACATCCCTGGTTAGATTTATTCTTAAGTATTTTTTTTTTAGGGGCTATTATAAATGGTATTGTTTTCCTGATTTCCTTTACATCATTCTCTTTATTGGTGTATAGGAATCCAACCAATTTGTGTATGTTTATCTTGTATCCTGCTACTCTAATGAATCTTTCTATTAGTTCCAAGTTTTCTCATGGAGTCTTTGGGGTTTTCTATGTATAGTATCATATCCTCTGCAAACAGGGACAGTTCAACTTCATTACCAATTTGGATGCCCTGTATTTCTTTTTCTTGCATTATTGCTCTAACTAGGACTTCCAGCACTATGTTAAATAGGAGTGTTGATCTAGATTTTTTCAAGTGAGGAAAAGAAAATTTTATTGTTTAAGGTACAAATCTGAAATCTAGTTTATCTTTTGGATTTCTAATTGTTGTTTTTGTATGATTTCTAGTTGTGCATTTATTTTAGCATTTTATTATTTTCCTTAATTCTTCCATTTTTTGTCTATATTTTCCATGAATTTGTTTGCCTTTTCCATGAATTTGTCTATTTTTTCCTCATTTTTGTCTACTTTTCGCTTCAACTCTTGGCTAGCTGTGAATATTAGAGATTTGAATTCCCTATCAGGTAGTTCTAGTGCCTTTTCTTCTACTGGAAAGTCATCTGGTGTTATATTTTGGATGCCTACTGGAACCATTCTGTCCTTTTTTATATATATGTTTTGATATTGTCTGCTGTCTTCAGGACATTCAGTAGTTATTTTCCTTATTTATCGATTGCAGATTTATTTCGTCCTGCTTTTTTATTTGGTTATGTCTGAGCAGGTGGGCTTTGTGTTGTTTGTTGTTTGCTTGTTTGTGGGCACGATACTTTTCGTCCCCTTCTCCAATGGGCAGGGTCAGTTGCTCAGGTCTGGTACAGCAGGGCAGGTCCAGCTGAAGGGGAGTTGCTCGGCTGGGTTGTTTGTGGCACATACTAGGGCCAACAGGGTGGGCTGGGAATCAGTGGAGGGCAGGTTCTGGTAGGCTGTGCCTGTGCTGCTTGGGGGTGTGATGTTCAGTGCACGGTGTGGGTATGCAGGAAGGAGAGGGGAGATTGTGATGTGTGGAGCTAAGACGGGTATGGGAAAGAAGAGAGAGAGGAGAGAGGAACAGGAGCCAAAAACATACAAACAAAAAACTGAAAAAGACTGCTAAGGGAGCTTGCCATTGGAGTGGAGAGATAAGAGACTGAGAAATGGAGAAAAATAAAAAGGGTAAAAGAAAAAGATGAATAAATAAAAATTAGGGGGGAAAAAAAAAGTCCCCAGGGATCCCACTGGTGTGACTGCAAGGACTGGGGAAGTTGCTCCCAGGCCGTGAAGTACAGCCTGGCTAGAAGGGTAGAGGTGTCACACAGCATCAGGTACTCAGGAGACAGGAAGAAAAGATAAGTATAGAGAGATGAGAAACTGAGAAATGAAAAAAGACAAAAAGAAAAAATGAGAGAAAAGAAAAGAAATGCCCCCCGGGGATCCCACTGTGTGGCTGGGCAGACTGAGGAAGTAGCTCCCAAGCTGCGCAGTCGTGCCTGGCTAGAAGGGGCTCCCAATCTGAGAAAAGAAAAAGAAAACAATCAAAAGAAACAAAAAGCCCTGGGGATCCCACCAGCATGGCGGCACAGACCAGGAAGCAGTTCCACAGTTGAGCGACATTTCACAGCCCTTCAGGAAGAAGCAAAGATGGCACACAGAGCCAGGTATTTAAAAGAAAGAAGGGGGAGGTGGTGAGAGGTATAGAAGAAACCAAAGGAAGTGGAAAAAAAGCAACACCAACAACCAACAAATGGCAATCAGGGAGCTGGCCAGTGTGGGTGGGTGGAATCCAAGCAGCTTAGGGGTGAAGCCGGTGCTTCCCGGCCAAGAAACTGTGGCCGCAGGAAACAGAGACCAAGTGGGGGTGAAGAAGGGTGTGGGGTGCATATAATGCTGGTTACCGGTTGTTCATCTCCTGCTGGGAGGTCCGTGAAGCTGCTTTCTCATACTCCCTGTTCGCCGATCTCTGATAGGAGTCCAAGATGGCGGATCCGTGCTGTGTTAGCTGATACGGGACCTCTGCGTGTATCTCTCCTGGCTCTCTGTTCTCTGTCGGTTTCTTATTCCATTTGGTGCTTGGCTGGGTTTTTTCTCTCTTCATTAGATGCTTAGGGTTTCAGGATTGATGTTTGTCTGCTTGACTTAGTTTTTCAGATCTTTGCTGTGGAGGGATGGCGTGGTGCTTCTGTCTATAGCACCATATTGCCCAGAAGTCTCCATTCTGTTTGTTCTGTTTCCATTGATCTAGCTTCCCTGCCCCCCTTACCTTCTCATCTTTGCTTTAGGGTAAATGTTGACCACTGTCTCATATGGATTTTTTAAAAGAGCTCATTACTCACTGGTGATATTGCTTATGAGCCAATCTGTTATTTAGGTGACCTCCGGGAGTGGTTTTATTTCCACGTTTAAGGGGTATCTCAGGGCAACAGTCTTGGGGGTTCCTCTAATTTGTACCAGTCCAGTAAGTCTCGCTTATTTTTTTTTTTAATGAATTTTTTTCTACATTTTCCTCCCATTCTACCTAGGACCATCTATTGTATCCTGGTCAGAATGGTTGGTAAAACTGATTTTTGTGTGTTGTTCTTGTCTCATGTAGGTTTGCTCAATTCATTAGAATTTTTTTGTAGTCTTTAGAATTTTCTCTATATAAGATCATGTAATATGCAAATATAGTTTTACTTCTTCTTTTCCCAGGGATGCCCTGATACTTTTAATGTCTGAAATCTTTGAAAGTCAGCTGGCTCTCACTCATGGTGCTATGTTCCCTTATATATTTTTCTTCTGATTTTTAAGTGTGAGCTATTTTTGAGTTTCTGCAGTGTTTGCTTCTGCCAGTACCTGGTTGCTCTTTTAATTTGGAACTATTTAAAAAATGAAATCTGCTTGACTTTTCTGTGATCACCTGAGTAGTAAGATTTAGGGCTGCAAATCTTCACAAAGGCCAAGCTACTGCTACAAATTCGGGGGGTGGGGGGCGGTGTAGGGTATTCTCCTGCCACAGAGTACCAAAGTTCAAGATAAAGTTTAACTGTATTAGGGTTGAGTTTATTTGACACCACTCTTTGGATGACCCTGGACTTTGCTAAAGCTCAAGTTCACTTGGTTTATCAAGTGCTCTCAAGATGAAAGCTGACTCCTGGGTATGTTCTGCTTCCTCTCTGGCTGGATTCCTGGTTTTAGTTTGTTTTTTTGGCCTGAGAATATTCTTTTCTTTCTTGATAGATTATTAAAAAAAAAAAAAAAAAAAAAATTTGTTTTCCCCAGCCTGTTTTTTTTTTCACAGGAAGGGCAGTAAGGGCAATCATTCATACTGAAATTGAAATGTCTACACACTCGTTTTGGTGGTATTTTACTTAGTCATAGAGCAAAGGAGCCTTGGTGGTGCAGTGGTTAAAGGCTTGGCTGCTAATCAAAAGGTTGGTGATTTGAAACCACCAGCTGCTCCGTAGGAGAAAGATGTGGCAGTCTGCTTCCATAAAGATTACAGCCTTGGAAACCCTATGGGGCAGTTCTACTCTGTCCTGTAGGATCACTGAGTTGGAATTGACTTGATGGCAAAGTTTTTTTTTTAAAAGAGTAAATAAGGTTGATTCATTACTTTTCTGTAGCATATTGCAAAAGTTTTGTTTTCGTACTTTTGAAGTTAAAAACAACAAAGGAATGCAAGGCAAAGCCAACAATTTAGCTCAGTCATTCATTTTTAAACATTTGATCACCAACAATGTGCCAGACAATGATATATAGTCATTGAAGAAGATTATCAGTAGAGCAAAATAGACAAAGTCCCTGCCCTCATACAGCTTACATTGTGGAGTGGGGTTGAGGGGCACCACACAATATTACATGTAAATTGGTTAATACTGAATATGCCATGGTACACTTTATGGTGGTGGTGTGTTGGTACTTTATACAGGATGTTCAAGAAAAAAACTCTCTGATAAGGTGATATTTGAAGAGATACCTACCTACAGTTAAGAAAGGAGGAAGCCATACAATATCTGGGGTAAGATCTAGGCAAAGAACGAACAAGGGCAAAAATCTTGAGATTGGAGAAATCGTGTTCCATTCTCAATAGAGGCTTGTTGAATGTGTAATTGAGCTGAACTGGTGGTGGTGGTGCAGCCAAGGAAGAGATGGAGAGCTAAAAGTGGTGGGAAAAAGTCATTTACTTCCTTGTAGATTACTTTTAATATTTCTTTCACTTAGGAGATGGGAAACCATTACTGGGGCTGGAGCAAAGCATTGTGACTTATGATTGAAAAGACTGTGCTGAGTGCTGTTAAGACCGCTGGGAGGACCTTTGGAATAAACCAAACAAGAGATGGAGCTTCAGACTACAGTAGCAGCAGTATGGTAGCAAAATTTTGAAAATTTAAGCAGAGCTGACAAGAATTGCTGTTTGATTGGAAATGGAGTGTGAAAATTGAAGTTTGATGCCTAGGTTTTGAACCAGAGTAACTGGAAGAATTTGTTTACTGAGGCCAGGAAGGGGTAGGCAGTTTGTAGAAACCAGGTCCATTTTACACATCTTAAAAGATGTCTCAGAATTGAGATTTTATCCTTAGAGATGCCTAAAGATGGACAAGGAATGTTGTTATTGTGTGTCATCATGAGTTGATTCCAACTACCAACGACCCTACAAGATAGAGTAGAACTCTCCCATAGGGTTTCCAAGGAGCGGCTGGTAGATTTGACTGCCGATCTTTTAGTTGGCAGCCTGAGCTCTTAACCACTTCACCACCACCAGTGATACCGAGTAAAAAGCTAGGTATAGGAATCTGGAATTCAGGAGACATTGCTGGGAGTAGGTCAGCAAATGACTGATGGTTAATTCTGTTCCTACCGAATTAGGACACCAAAGTACTTTGTCACTATTCAAATTTGACATAGTAAACAAAAAATAAAGGTTATACAGAGGCTAGTTAAGCGCCTGGCTACTAACAGAAAGATCGACAGTTTAGTCTACCCAAAGGCATCTCAGAAAAAAGGTGTGGCAGTCTACTTCCAAAACGTCAGAGGCTCTGAAAACCCTACGGGGTGCAGTTCTCTGACACACGGAGTTGCCATGAGTCACATCAACTTGACGGCAAATGATTTTGGCCAAAAAGAATTTCATAAAACCATTTTCTATAACACAGAAAACAAATGAGTTTTAAAATTAAAAAATAACTTCAGAAATAATGTACAATTTGGAAAGAGACGATTAACAACTGGGCCATAAGCTGAAACAGTATTTCCCATGTAAAAGAACAATTATTAAAAACAATGTAGCAGAGTTAATCATTAAAAATCATTCAAAATTTAAAAAGGAACAAGTAGACGTAGGGTAGCAGGAAAGAATGCAAACTGGAATTATTCAGCCAACTTCAATCAATTCAAGCATTTCTAGAAAAGTTTAATCTTAACATGTTCCTTCTTAACACAGGTTTTTATATCCAAATTTTTCACCTGTCTTTCCATGACACCGAGAGAAGAAAAAACTTTTAATAGTTACCTTGGGCTACGTTTAGTATCTTAAATTCAGTGAACACCACAAACACCTTCAATATGACATCTTACCTATTTACTAGGGGGGAGAGGGATTTGCTTAGAGCTACACAGAATGAGAACTGGCTTCAAATCCTAGTTCTGCTATTTAGTGCAATGTTGAGAAGGTACACTTTTGTACCTGTTACTTTTTAGTAACACTTGCCCACTGGCTTAATTATAAGTACCAAAAAATAAAGTTAGATCTTATTTATAAACTTTGAACATTCCTAATTAGACTGTTACTCCGGAGTAAACTAGGAAATCGTAGGAAGTTAATACATCTTTAATATTCAAAGTGTAAAAGTGGAACAACCTAGTGTCATAATTCAAAGTATTATGAATGTTAGACTAGAAACTTAGTCATACAAGTTCTACAAATTAAGTCACAAGAGAGTTGTAAAAAAACAAAAAAACAAAAACCCTATAGGATAAAAGATTATTGGCTGTCGTGTTATAAGGGAGAGCTACAGATTTCTAAAATTGGTTCTCACACTTTACCATGCATCAGAACCACCTGGAGGACTTTTTAAGATTGCTGGACGGCGCCCCATAGCCCATAGTTCCTGATTCAGTGGGCCTGTGGTGTGGCCCAATAATTTTCGTTTTAAACAATTTCTCAAAAGATATTGTTGGTCTCTGGTCCACACTTTGAGAACTAGTCCTAATTCTTCAAAGACCAGTTTCTTTATAACTGCTGTTTTAAGAAGTTCAAAACTGAGCTCACAATATTTACTTCAAGTGTGGATTTCATGTGTATTAGCTGGAATTACTGAAAAAGACCCAAGTGTCTTTAAACACAGACTTTAATGGTAACAATTCCTTTAAGCTCAATAACTTTTAACTATTACAAGTCTTATGCAAATGTCACTATCAGACAATATAAGTGACTTGCACTGGGTTCCTCATAAAATATAAGACAAATTCACTGAAAAGTGTAATTGACAATCATTGAACAGTTGTTATGCCAACACAAAACATGGCTAATGAGTCACCTCCAAAATCACTAACACAGAATGATCAGCATCTTAAGTATAAACTAAGCCTTTAAAAAAAAAGTGAGTGTTTTCACTACCCCTGAGACCACTAGTTAACTGTGGTTCATACTTTAAAATGTGAGTACACCCACACATGAAAGTGAACTAATCACTGTTTTAAGTTGTCTACATCTGATTATCACATTGCAAACTTGCCCAGGAACACAAATTTAAATCATTTTAAAATGTAAATTTAAGTACCATTAACAGGCCAGCTGGACTATAATCCCTATCTATAGGTTTAGAGAAACTTCAAGGATTAATTTAAAACTCATTTATGCATTAAAAAATGTGGGAAATGTATAGGCAGAGCCAAAATCAATTCTTAATCTGCTAATATTCACTAAGTCCTACACATGGCACAAGTAACATCAAATTCCTGGGTAGGCTAGGGAAAGGAGGGCCAATTTTTGGATTCTTTTGAAGGTTTCATTGGAGATGGTCTCAAATCCAGTGTCCATACATTCAAAAATGTTGGTTTTCCAGGTACTGTAAATTACTGTTCTCTTAAACCTGGAGAAGCCTTTATGGCTTATTCCCTTAGAAGTGGCGTATGAAATATTGCAGAGAACTGGACATACCGACTAGTCATCTTTATGACAATGATTTAAAGAAGTCATCTCTGTAATACCTAAGGGTTGTCTAAGGCTAAACAGGTCAATCTGAAAGCCAATTAGTGACCCAGAAGCTCTGACAAGTTGTATGTTTTATTCATGGTTGGCTTTCAAGAAATGATATGCCTACTAAAGCTCTTATTTTTAGAGTATTTGAGTCTCAGAATTACTTTGAAAACAGAGCCAAACAGCAGTACTTCTTACCTTGTGGAGCAGGGTGTTACTAATTTCTCATTCATAATCTGAATCCAAAAGAGTCTTAACAGTACAACACATATCTTAAGGAGCTACCAATATTTTTAAAGCATTAAGCATTAGAATGAAAAAATTCACTTACTGGAAAATTGTATAGCTGGATTGATATTTCCCAATGAACTGCTTATTACAGAATTAACAGTCAGAACTTCTTTAGAAGGCATGCATTTCACTTCCAGTTTAGATAACAACCTTAAAGTCAATAAATCATGTCCAAACTACATATTAAAATGTTTATAAAAATCAAGCTTTAACATTTATTTTATATCTAGCTTACCACGTCTGTGTGCAGACAAGGAATAAAACTGCACGTTTGTGTAAGCAGTGCAAAAATATGGAAATGGAGAAGAGTCACAGATGTGCTAGAAATAGAATACAGGACTACAATAAAGCAATGGACAAATCAGAATAACTAGAAAAAAAGCAAAACTACAGGGTCAGAATTAGGAAGGGTGAAGATAATGCCTTTGTTACTACAGAAGTTAAATCAGTGGCACAGATAGCACTTGTCAAACAAAATCCAATAGCATTGACTTTTATTCATTCATGTTAAGTCACCTGAAATGATATCTGTTTCATTTAAATGCTCATTAATGTAAATGGCTGAACAAATCCATTTCAATGGATACTCAATATCCCACATAGTAAAGTCACTTCAACAGAGCCTCATGACAACTCCCACACCAAAACAGTACTTTATTTTGCAAATTTTGACCCATTATTATTCCCATTTTATGGTTGTTTCTGCTGCCAAGTGTACAAGGTGAAGGAAAATTTTAAATGGGGGTTGCACCTGGAAAATAAATTTCTTAAACTCCATATACATGTTTCAAAACTGCTGGGTCCCAAGTCCATCTGTGAACTCTAGGGCTGCCAGTATCATGTGCAGCATACTAAAGCTACACTATTTGATTAGCTTATTAATTCTGCATAAATCAGGTCAATCAATGTGTCAACCTGTAACAGACTGTGCACTTTAACTGAACATGGCAAAATATTCACTCTTTTGAACTTTACATCATCATTTGATGTCAAACAATGAAGCAAATCCCAACAGTATATACAAAAACAGCTTTGCATTTACAAAAGATTGTTTCCCATACTGATTAATCCAGGCAGCTAACTCATTGGTTTATGCAACTTTATTGAAGAAAAATAAATCAATTACTAGCAGAGCTATTAGTTGATCGCTCATCCATTGACAACTTGCATCATTTATTCAGTGCTATATTAAACAGTGTATTGGAAGATAGATTAACTAATAGCTCCAAGCCTCCTAACAATTTAAATGAAAATTACAAAATGTTTGAGACCCTATTTTGGAATACAAAGGGTGTTTGACTTCCAATTTCCATTCTCTGTAGAACAAGAACAGGTCATTCCTTTATTGACATGCATAAAATACATCACATTTTCTGTTCTGCTGATGCTACAAATTCAATACCAATTCTTCAGCCACATCAGTTATGAGCATAAAGTATATCATGTAACCTCAAATCTCTAACAGTGGAAGGCTTAAACAAGAGTGGATGCTGCTAGAGTAATGCTGCTTCCTTTGATGTGACAACTGAGCATCCATCTCCCTCCCCCTCAGATGATTTCTTCAGCGTGTTAGAGCAGTGAGGAATGGTTTTAGTCTCATAACCCAGTTAGAGTGAAGACATTGGCCACATAATACACATGCTCCATTTTTTAAAAAATTCTGAATCTTGGGCAACTGTTCTCTTGTAACTACTTTACAGTTTCTAAAAGCAGTTATTGTCCAAAGCTGGAAGAACTTAAGTCTTCTCAGATGAGCATGTGAATAAATGGAGGGAGGTAAACAAAAATAAAATTAAAAAAGATGAGGTCTGATAGGGGAGCAGCCGGATAAGAAAATCAAAAAAGGAACAGTAATTTAAAGTTTATTCCAGCTATAATGCAGGTTATTCTGACTTTAAGGTAGCATCACATGGCATACTTCTGAGTCCATTCCCGAGATATTCTGTTGTACCTGTAAATAAAGAGGTTATTTAAAAATTTAAAATAAAGTTATAAAGAATTCTTAATACTTAAAAGGGGAAGAAAGATTTATTTTTCACCACCAGACTCATCACGGAGTTCCTCTCTAATGGCTATGATTAGAATAAAAGCCAACAAGGGAGAAATAGCATTGGTACTCAAAGCAATGTGGGCGATAAGAGTTCTATGCTCTGAAAGCAGTATTATTTTAAAAAGCACAAGAATGTGGCACTGAGAAGTGAGGAGGCTAACAAAAATCAAAGATCTTTTTTCTCTTCCATTCCACTGAGCTAATGTTCTATTAGAAACTCTAAAATTACATAAAATACTCATTCTGACACATGAACATTTAAAAAATCCTTTTTCATTTGAGCATGGACTTCATGTTAGAATAGCATACACATTCTGTACATCAATAAAAATTTCCATCAAAACCAGAATACAATTACTAAACAAAAACTAATCTTAATTCTAGACTTTGAGAGAAACGCAGAAGTTACTTGGCCCTGAGTATTACTACGGAAGAAAATGCCTTAGAGACTTAAGGCACAAACAGAAGAGTTAAGACACTGGGGAGGGTGATAATAGAACAGTGTTCTTCAGTAGGAGGTAGGTGGGAGTGCTATGAGTTAATCAGAACTATGTGTGTTACTTTTAAAAAGTATGGTGATTGGAGTTAATAAGCCTCACCAGAGACGTGCTGAATGGAATTGCTAGAAGTAGATGCTGGGCATCTTTGTTAAAAAGATCAACAGGTAATTCACACAAAAGCAAGGTTATTACTGAGGAAAATCACTAATAACAATAAATGCTATCAATTTCTCTCTGAATTATACCCATGCCTCAAGCTACTTACCCCAACAAAAAAATACAGTGATAACCTTAAGGGATAAATTTGTAGCAAAGGACACAGGAGAACTTTCAAATTTACATTTATAGTTTAAACTTAAAAAAATATGAACTAGCTTCATTTCAAACCAAGAATTAAACGTAGTTCAACTACTTTTCTAAATTTTAAGAAATACACATTCTATTAATAGTTACCTATTTAAGAATATCCTCTCAAAAAGCCAGCAGTTAAAACAGACTTCATTTAGCGTACAGAGAGCCACAAAGTATAGCTGACGCTAATGCATGCTTGTCAGTAATAAACATCTAGTTTAGATGCTTAGGCTTAAAAGTGTTTTTTCCTGACATTACTACCTATTGGCAAAATTTGGACTAACCACATACCACATTACAAGTCTTTAAGTTAAAATTTAAATATCATGGTAGTTTGAAAAAAATACTACTGAATTTTCCATTTCTTACTAGTACTATAAAATTTCTTTGCCATGCAAGACTACCTTCAAGCAACAATAACTAACTGGTACACTTTCAAGCTAACAGAGAGACCAAGCAGTTAAATACAGTTTTCAGAAAACTGCCAAATCTGTTACCTTTTGTTAGTTAATACAGTGCCTTAAAGCATGCAGCACTCAAGTGCTGGCAGGACCATGAATAAGCGCACCATAGAGTGCAGATCCTCTTACCCTACAACATAGCGTATTTCTCTGTCCACTCTCTTGCTAACCTATTGTACCTAATTGAACAAGTATACTTCGCATTAATTATAACATATGGAGGTTATAATGGTGAAGTCGAACATAAAGATAATTCAAACACTTGAGAAATTTAGATCAATTTTATTTTTACAACAGTACCAATTTTTTTCCAAAAATATAACTGGGGTAAAGAAAAATTTGCTTTCTCCTCCAAAACCTGGTAATAATTTAAGAAACAGTGTTAAACACATTAGGAAAATAAAACACTTTAAGGGGGCTATTCACTGTTACATAAGCTAAAACCTAGTAATTTTTTTAAACGACCACATTTCAATAACTAGTTTTCTGGCACATTTCAACTATAATCTTACCAGAAATTAGCATCAAGTCTTCTTGACACTGCCACAACTTACAGCAGAGTATAAACCTAACTCATTAAGTAAAACCACTTTTTATGTTAGTTCCTTAAACTTTTATACTTACTTATCTCTGTCTGTTTTATAGATCCGTGCAATCTCTGGCACTAGGGGGTCATCTGGGTTCGGATCACATAGCAGTGAACAAATGGATAAAAGAACTGCAAGAAAACAAATGTCTATTATCCAACATCAGGCATTGGGATAAATAAAAGTTATCAAAGAGTATTTTAAAACTCAAACTTCAGTCTTCAAAGGAAAGGTTATTAAGTTTATATCTTAATTTCCACGGGACAAAGCTTTACAGAGATTTTGCACTGCAAGAGGGAAGTTCCTGGAAAATAACGAATGCTAAAAAATTGAGCTTTGCTGGCATCAAGTCCAGTACTAACTAGCTATAAAAATGTTCCCAAATTCAGGAGGTTCTAAGGTATCCAAATGATAGCATATTAGTTTATTCCATACTTTTAAAATAGGTAGGTAGCATTAGAATTTAAGTAATCAAAAGTTAAGAGAACAAATTTTCTCTGTAACTGAGAGAAAAAAAAAAAACACAAAACTTTAAGAACATCTAGTAAACACACGTATGCTATGTATTATTCTTAGCTATGAAGTATGATAAAATACCCACTCTGCCCTGCCCTGGGGAAATTTCTTACAAAAACTCAAACAGCCCCCACTCCCATTATCTCCTTGAATTTCTAAAGTGATCCACAGTGGTGTGAGATCAACCTAATGTGTAAACAGAAGCCATATCTCCAAGCCAAAAAAATACAAAAAACCAAAATAAACCAAACTCACTGCTGTCAGGTCAATTCTGACTCATAATGACCCTCTAGGACAGAGAAGAACTGTTCCATAGGGTTTCCAAGGCTGTAATCTTTTTGGAAGGAGACTGTCACATCTCCTGCAGAGCAGCACGGATCTTTCAGAGCTAGCAGCCAAGCACTTAACCACTGCAGCACCAGGGTTCCTTATATCCTCAAAAGTACTGGTTAAATGGAATGCCTACATCTTTCCAGTACTAAGTGAACCTTCAGCTCCCTTTCTTAACCTTAACTGTTCAACATACCAACTCAGAAGTTACCAAGCATAATGAGGCATACACTGCATTCAGTCTGAGTGCCTATTACGTGACAGTCACCATGCAAGATGTTATATAAAAAAGCAGTATCACAAGAGACAAAGCGACTCCACTTTAAAAAAAAATACAACATTAACTCTGACAGCTACAAATATAATTTTAAATCCAAGTGTGTGTGTGGCGGGGGCATCAAGCTACAGAATTACAGAATAAAAGAGACCTAGCTATATGGTAACTCAGGGAGCTTCAGTTGTCACTGCTAGCTTAATGAATTAGCAAAATATGGCTGCCAAAATAACTAGCTGTTTAACAAAAATTTCAACCTGCATTTATAGAAATATATATTGCAGTATACAGAATTCCCCCAAATGGTAAACACTTGGAATTTAGTACTTAGGTATGGGGGCTTGAAGAGAAACAAGAAACTAGAACTCCCCCAAATGGTAAACACTTGGAATTTAGTACTTAGGTATGGGGGCTTGAAGAGAAACAAGAAACTAGAACACATACAAGATAGTGAAGAGCAGGTCTAAAATTCTGTCATGTTTTAACACTTGAAAGAATTAAAGCAGCATTCTCTTCTCCCTCCTCCCCACAAAGTGATTCTAGTCAAATACAAGTTTGGGAAATGCTACACAGCCTCTCTAGGAGATTCAAATGCATTGTATAAGCAAATATCCGAACCACTACCATAATCAGCAACATTAAAAATCTATTCTGTGTACCTAAGAAATGCTAATATCAAAAACTGAAAATTATTAGAAGGCAGACCTTCTTTCCCATTAAGTAGTTTTGTGTGTGGATGATTCTATTTGTGGGGTGAAAAGTGACAAAAGCCACTGGAGTCATTCAGAAAAGAGAAAGAGATGGACTGGAACTCCATTCACCATCTAGTATACTCATGCAGAGACTGGACAACCTATCAGGCATGTCACACAGTGGATCCCTACTACAAGTAGGAGATCAGAACTGACCTAAGAGACCTTTCCAAGTCTATCATTTTAGACTGTTATTAGGTAGGAACAACCTACCAATCTAAAAATAAACACAGGAAGGCAAAAACAGATGTTTTCTACAATGGAAACCTCAAGATTTAAAAACTCTATAGTCATTAAGTTTAGCTATATGATCCCATTCTAGCTAAAAGGCAACAAGTAAGCAAACGAGATGTACAGGTGGCTTGGGATTGAAAACAGTACAGAAATCTATAAACTTTGCTGTATTTGTGGTAACGGTAACCACCCACCACACATACCAATTTGAATTTTAACTTCTTCCCACAAAATCACTAATCAATACCGCTGAAAAAGCAAAATGATATTACTTCTTACTCTCCTTTCCCACCTCTTACCAAAAAGTTAGCAGAAAGATAAGAGTCAGATAAGTAGGTCCACAAATGAAACTCTTTCGACTATTAAAAAATCAGAGCAGCTCAAGACTTACTTTAAACGTATTTTACCTTTAGAAATAGTTAAAGCAGGAGACCACTGTGATCTTAGAATATCGAGACAAATGCTGCCATTACTGTTAATATTTGGATGATAAATTCTTGTTGTAAATGCAACCTAAAATAAATAAAAAACCTTTAAGTATTTTTTCCCAAATAAAAACAAGCACTCCTAAACATAAGAGACTTTTAGCAAGGCTTAAAAAATTAAGTCACAATTTAGGAAAATCAAATGGCCAGTACCTAGTTTATACACATAAAAACAAAAAAGCAAAAATTACAAAAACTGGTTTTAAAATTCTGACCAAAATCCCACCAGACTGTTTTAATTAAAATGGAAAATATGATTTTGGGGCAAAGATTTCAGTATCAATGATATGGAATTAACGTTGGCTTTATCATACAGAATACTGAAGAGCAATCTGCAAGGTATACATTCATTCCAAAATAAGGAATTTCCGTATGTGACCAAAATTTATAGACCAGCTTATTAACTTTAAGGTATCATTAAGTACGTCAGGTATGTAGTATTTGAATCTGTGTTTTCAGAGTATATAAAGAACAAATCTGAGTATCACAAAGGTGTTTCATCTAAAGGAACTATTATGTTGCACCTATAACATGACTGAACAGGAATTCCAAAGACAAATTACAGTGAAGTGCCAATGTCCTACATCTATCATCCTCTGCAATTATTCACGTAAGTGAATTTATGTCAATAGCTCTGAGAAGTCAAAGACCATGTGCTTTTCAAAAGAAACGATCTTAGATGGTTACAAGGGAGGGTAGGGGTGGGGATGGAAAAACACTGAACAGACAACAGGTAAGTAGTAACTTTGGTGAAGGGTACACAATACTGGGGAAGCCAGCAAAACTAGTCCACGGCAAGGTCATAGAATCTCCACAGACACATCCAAACTCCCTGAGGGACCGAATTATTGGGCTGAGGGCTGTGGGGACCATGGTCTCGGGGAACATCTAGCTCAACTAGCGTAACATAGTTTAATAAAGAAAATGTTCTACATTCTACTTTGGTGAGTAGCATCTGGGGTACTAAAAGCTTGTGAGCAGCCATCTAAGATACTGCACTGGTCTCACCCCGTTGGGAGCAAGGGAGAATGAAGAAAACCAAAGACACAAGGAAAGATTAGTCCAAAGGACTAATGGACCACAACTACCAAAATCTCCACCAGACTGAGACCAGTACAACTAGATGGTGCCCGGCTACCACCACCAACTGCTCTGACAGGGATCACAATAGAGGGTCCCGGACAGAGCTGGAGAAAAATGTAGAACAAGATTCTAACTCACAAAAAAAGACCAGACTTACTGATCTGACAGAGACTGGAGAAACCCCGAAAGTATGGCCCCCAAGCACCCTTTTGGCTCAGTAACGAAGTCACTCCTGAGGTTCACCCTTCAGCCAAAGATAAGACAAGCCCATACAACAAAACAAGACTAAAGGGGCACACCAGCCCAGGGGCAAGGACTAGAAGGCAGGAGGGGACAGGAAAGCTGGTAGTAGGGAACCCAAGGTCAAGAAGGGGAGAGTGCTGACATATGGTGGGGTTAGCAACCAATGTCACCAAACAATATGTGTACTGACTGAGAAGCCAGTTTGTTGTGTAAAACTTCATCTAAAGCACATTTAAAAAGACCATGTGCTTTTAATACCTGTAGACCAGTCACTTCAGCGCATTAACTCTACTTTTATTATGTATGTTAACCCAAACTCCAACCAAGCCCAAATGATTAAAGTCTGCCTAAACTGCAACATGAACATAGTATGTGCAAGTATATACTGAAGGTGACCATTCGATGTTTATTATGTATAAAATACTAGGGTTAATAATCCAAATCTGTACAAAGTAACAAAACAAAACAAACTTCCACACAGTATAGCTGAGCTTTACGACTCTAAGGATAAGGCACATCTTACACACATTTACAAAATTCAAATCTAGGCCCAGCTCTTTTAACTAAACGTTAAGTGTTAGTATTATGCATCAGTGAATCAATTCAACAAAGATATTCAGACTCAATTTCTAAGAATGCTCTGAAATAAAGCATAAATCTATACTAACAATTTTCGGGGAAAATACTTGCCTTAGGTGGTTTGAAGGGGTAGTCTGTAGGAAAATGAATTGTCAAAAAGAATACACCGCCTTGATATGGGCTGTCATTCTGTGAAAAGAAAATCTACTTAACTCTGATATTTAAAACATTGCTAAATATTCTACACATTTCTGTTTTCTACGTATTTCTCTAATAATGAATCCAAATTATTTACACTGCAATGAAGAATTTAAATTATTTCAAAAAAATTCACTTAAAATAAATGGAAAAAAAATTAAAATTTACTATGTAGTACTGAATCCCAATTTACTTAGATTTCAATTTACATAAGTCATCAAAGAATATCTTAAAAAATTACTAGAAACAGAAGTGTACTAGATTCTGATTTCCACAAAGGCAAAAAGTATACTTAGTAAATGAAGTCTATGCACAGTATTATGTATCAAACCATAATTTGAAAATAAAGTCTTGTATTTGTAGAGTATTTCTTCTCACTGCAGGCCAGATATGTGCAAATGGCTATGTGCAAATCTGCCCACTGGCAAATCAAAATGCCATTTCAGGTAACACACAACTACTACTTTCAGCAGAAGCACAAAAGTAACAAAATAGGTCTAAGAAAGTTTAATTTCCACCCAGATCCCTAAAATTCTCACTTAAAACCATCAGAAGTTGTTTTTCCCCCCTAAAAGTATACTTAATTATCCACAGATAATTAATATGAACACAGGATTATTAAATTTGGGGGAAAAAGTCTAGGATGTTTGCGTTTCCATTTCAACCAAAAATACCAATTTTCAAGCTACAGCAGTACTTCTTCCTCTTTGCTAATTTGCTCAGTACAATTTAAGAAATCCCTCAGTAAATATTATGATTGTATAAACTAACATGAGAAAAACAACTTGCTAGAAATTTTACATTTTAATTTAGCCAATACCAAGAAATACATCATATCATTGTTCCTATTTTACAGATGAGTAAAATGTACTTAGCAATATAACTTATAGTCAAGTGTACAAATGGCAAACGATAGAATGGAGATTCAAATACAGATTCACTTAAGATGACAATGATAAAGGATAGCAATGACAGAAGATACTGGCCTACTCAAAGATATTAAAGAGTTATAAATAAGAAATTATGACACTTCCTAATTGCCTAAAACATTATATCCTCTCCATTAGAGACAGTATGAACACAGAACACAAGCCTTTTCACGACACCCATTCTGAGTGTCAGGCAAATAAAAACTGGAGATGCTTCAAACAGCATACAATTTTACAAAACAGGCTAATACTGAAGTAATTTCGAACACTGAAGTTTTTACAAGACCCAATTCCAAAAGTTCTGTTTAAGCTTTCCTTCCTAGCTTCACAAAATCAAGTGCTATGTTTGACTGCTTTTGAATAAAGGCAATCCAATGAGATTTATTAGTCAAATTTCCCTTCACTTGTTAAATAAAGAACTTATGAGATGAAAAGCATTTCAGTGTTGTAATTTAATACAAAAATTCAACAAATCAAAGAGGTAAAACTACAACATCTAGAGGTAATCATCTAATTAGGCCATGTAAAAAAACTGAAGCATTCAAATTTATTATAAATTGATAGCAAAAAGAAAACACACAAACAAGAAGGAATACTTTGATCAGTAATCTGACCAGAATCTAAGAAATTCAGAATTTATATGGGATCTCTGAAAAACTTTTTCCTCTGGTTTTGCTACCATCAGTCAAAGTTGCTCCTTCTCAGTGTCTATACTCCTTCCCTATGGCAATCATAAAATGTTGGTTGTTCGTACAGATCTTCTGCCATATATATTCTGGTAACTCTCAAATCTTTCTCTAGCTTACTTATACACTCCAGATGCATATATGCAAATGCCTATTAAATACTTCTATTTGGATTCTCATGTGTCTAAAATTCAAACTCATGGTCTCCTCAAATTCATTTTTCCTGTGTATCATCAGTAAACCACTCAAGCCATATATCAGGATCTCATCCTTGATTCTTCTTCTCTCATCTCCTTAGAATCAAAGTGGTTATCAGATCTTAAAGATTCTTAAAATCTCTTGAATTAATCTCCTGTTCTTTATAATCACTATCAGTACTACCTTAGTTCAAGATGTCACACTAAGTTTTCACTACATTAGAACAATGGCTTACTACTGCTGTGCCTGCCTTCACTCTGGCTCCCTACCACTGCCCAATTTATCCCTCACTCTGATACTGAACTAGTCTAAGACACAAGTTACTCCCCCTGATTGAAATTTACAATAAATTTCAAGATAAAGTTTAAATTCCTACGCTTAAGCACCAAAAAACCCAAAATCAAACCAGCTGCTGTTTAGTCCGAATCATGGAGACCTCGTGTATCGAGGTGGAACTGTGCTATGTAGGGTTTTCAATGACCGGTTTTTCAGAAGTCGATCACCAGGTCTTTCTTCCAAAGTACCTCTGGGTGGCCAACCTTTCAGTTAATAAGCCGAACACTTGAACCATTTTGCACCACCCAGGGACTAAACAAAACGCTTTATGATCTGGTTCTGACTAATCTATTTAGTCTTATCTTCCACCTCTACTCCAGAACATACTCTTTACTGCATATACATTAAGTAGTATGTGGGTAACTCAGTCTTTTCCTCCTATTTCCCTACTAATCTATTTAGTCTTATCTTCTACCTCTACTCCAGAACATGTCTTTACTGCATATAAAATAAGTATTATGTAGTAATTCAGTTTTTTCCTTTTATTTCCCCTGCTTGGAATACTTTTTCCTATCTGCTTAATTTAATTTCTACCAACATTTAAGAGTTCACCTTAAGCATAAACTTTTAAGAAAAATAAGCACACCCCACTCTTTAGTCTAATCTGCTTCCTGCTCTTCCTTTATAGCTTTTTATGTTCATACTTACCATTATCCACCATATTGATAACTTATTTACTTATTATCTCCCCCTTCCACTCGACTACAAACTCCTTAAAGAGTAAGGTACAGAGGTAAAGTTTGCATGTATCATCAGCCTTTGCAGGGAATAACATAACATGCTTAACGTAAAAAAATAACCCAATGGACCAATAAAATAACACCTATGTACCAATTATTTTACTTCAAATGATTTTTGTAACTGATTCTGCTCAGGCTGCCAAAGGTTACATTATTCAGACAGAGTGTTTTCTTCTATGGCTATGTCACAGACTAGGAGGAAGTTAGCATGGTTCTCAAAATAATTTCAACATCTCTTTCTGCCAGTTCCATTTCCAATTAAGGAAAAATTAAACATGTAAACAGCAGCAGCAACATGAAAAGAGCTTAATTTCTCTTCACTGCATCATTCATACTGGGAACTACCCTTAATGTGGTATAAAAAACCCCAACAAACAAATTAAAAAAAAACAAAAACAACCAGTTAGCTATCAGCAATCGATCAATATTTTTCCTAAAGGCTTAATTTTTATCAATATTTGTGCTCGCAAAGTATTTTTTAAAATTAAAACCAAACATTTTTGCTTTGTAACTTTAATTATCAAGATCATTTCCTAGTCATAATCCACCAACATTGTATTGAAAATTCTATGCATTATTTTCGCAGATGCAAGAGCATTAGTAAAAAACAGCTACTCAAGTAAGTCACTGACTGACATTAATTCTTCAGTCTGCATTATTAATGCTATTTTCATAAATTAGAAGCTGTGTTCCTTAGAAAGTCAGGTATCTTTAATTCTGTGATCTGCCATCACTTTAACAGATCTGAGAAATACTCTTGACGCAAAAGTAATTTTCTTACCATCCAGTTTTCCTAGCAAATCTGCACTTCATGGGTTGTTATGCCACCACTGACTCTTATTTTTTGGGTCAAAACTGCATGCCACACAGGGTGAATACTCACAAAATAAGCTAATATTTACCTAATAATACTGTGATGCTTTGTCACAACGATGCACTCAAAAGCCAAAGTAATTATATGAGTTCTTCAAATGATGCACTTCACAGTAATAACAACAGTTCATTATTTACAAGATGGCATCTAAAATAGTACGTTTACTTACGTAGAATAAGGGCCCAGCCAAACGGATCTTATGTGAAGACTGCCAATTTTTAAAACATTGTGTAGGCCAAACTGGTTAAGCGACCAGTTAGTCAACTCTATGTACTGTAAGTAACTATTGTTACTAAATTACATATAAGCACTTTAAACACTAAACAAAATAAAATTTAAATCATACAAGTGTGTCTTGAGATAACTGGAAATACACAATCCAGCCTTTGTAACTTTTATTAGGATAATCCAGACATTATTTCAAATTATTAAACTGAATTACTCAACCCCTATTTGACTTAATTTGACTCATAATCTCCCTGCCTTTAGGGCATAAAATCTTACTCTAAGTCCATTATGCCTGCTATGATTTTTCATAAATTTCTCCTACTTAGCACTTCACTGACATATCATTTATTTCTTATCTCACTAACAGTTGTTTTAATTGCCTGTCTCCTCCACTAAAGTTTAAGTTCCTGAACATTGAGAGGGAATCATGTCTATTATGTTCATTTTGTCCTTAACACCTAGAACACAGCAGGTGCTCACATTTGTTGATGGGGGAAAAGAAAAATTGAAGTGATCACAGATCAAAACTACTGAATAAATAGTTGCTGACTGAACCCATACCACTGGCTAACTCTTCCAGTGGTATTTCTTCTTAATGACCATTATCTCACCTCATACATTATTGTCATCTTGGAGATAAAACCACCAAAACGCAAAAAAAATAACATTTTCAGTAAGAATACACATGTAACTTAGAACAGAAATCCTGAAGTGCCTTCCAAGTCAAAAAAAAATGGTAAGCATTGTGCAAGATACAGTCCTAGCCTGGATGTTTTACTATGCTCTAATTCTCTTAAATGGTATACCATAATTCTAAACATTCAATTATCCAGCATACAGTTTTTTCACCTACCCAGAATAAAAAGGAATTTTGCTATATTCAAATTATCACTTTCTATCTAAAATATCCAAATTTTCTATAAAACTAAAGTGATATAAAGAATTAAACACCTGACTCATGGTTAAGATCAGAGCCAGTAAATTAACTGGCTCTATAAATAATAGAAAGCTCTGTGACAATGCCTTAGATTGCTATGAAGGAAAACTGGACTGAGGTCAAGAGATATTTGGTATGTCATGGAAACGCTACACTCTAGAACCTGAACGCAGGGACAGACATATATAGTACATGTAACAAATGATTAATTCATTAAATTGTCACATTCATTTCAAAAAGCAGTACAACCATGGCATATTCAAAACAGAATAATTACTACACAATGTACCTAAAGACTAAGTTAAAAATTATAAACAGATCAATGATGAATTTTTTATCAAAAGCAAAATTTTAAAATTCTTAATACTTACAGGTCCCATAATTGTGGCTTGCCAATGAAACACTAGAAAAAGAAAAACTCTTGTTATTACTTAAAAAATACACAAGCTCTTTTGAAATCAGCCATAAAAATCAACTTGAAAGTTACTTACTATCATCCCCAACTGGACCTGCAGAACATTGTGCTGGAGGGTCACGGGCCAAATCACTAAGTTCCTACATCAAAACAGAAAATGATGGGTCATGTAACCTTAATAAAAAACACAAGCAATCAAAAAGAGTCAGCTGCTTCCAGTAACTTTTACCCCATTCTTTATGGGACATGCAAGTCACAATTCACATTAACGATACATCCCATTAAGAGATATATATGAGTAACCTTAGTACAGTGCCCGAAACATGGCAGGCATAGTTGCTTAATGGACACATGCTGAGACAATCATCTTGGTTAGGGCTCATAAAAGCATATATAAACATTTTTAATTACACGAACAAAAGCTCTCCTCTTACACACTCAAATAGCTGTAATCAGATACTTTCATAGCCTAAAAACTTAAGACCCAGCAGTTCTCAATATTTGTTACTGTATTTGCTGAATTTTTCGACCACCTCAGAGGCCATCATTTCCAGTGCCTTAAATTCTTTGTTCTTCCTGACCTATACTTTACCATTAGATTCACTGACTCCTTTAAACTACTGACCCTGCTTCCACTTGAAAAATCTCTCAAAGAGCTAGGTACCCCTTTGAGCTTAATCTCCTTATTCCCTCAACTTAATCTTGTATTTTCCTCAACATCCATTTTCAACCATTCTTAAAATTCTAAGCCTGAAAAAACCTACCTCTCTAAATAGGAAACAGGTGAGTTTGCTCTTAGCAGAAGAGGCAGTTTCCACAATTCACTTTAACTAGGATTTCCAATAAATACTAATTGTTTCATGACTTGTACGTAACAAATACGGACAATTTAGTATGAAAATGAAGTCGTTTCTTTACTAGTTTTTTTTTTCTTTCTCCGAATTTAAGATAGCATAGCTCCATCTTACCAATGAGGCTCTCAACAATCATCAAAAACTAAAAATGAGCTAAGACCAATGTTAATACACCGCTGCCTTCAACACTTTCAAAATTAGTCTGTAAATTCAGTCTATGGCACAAATCAATTAAAAGCCAAAACCAATTTTAAAAAATTACAACTAAGCCCAGAAATTGTTTTAACTTCTTTATCCCTTTGTCTAAAATGTGTAAATAATGAACAGAGATAATGTTTGGGATTCAGTCTGAACAACAAAACAGAACAAAGAAACTGGAAAGAACCTATAATAATGTACAAAAGACTATGTATTAGAAAGCAAAGAAATGGATACCTAAGCAAAAAAGATACAGTAAAGCCTTTACCCAATATCAATACATCTATAAAAACTCCAAACATATTGCTCTCCTCCCTCATTTAATATACTACAACAATTTATTCCCTGTAACTGCAGGAATTGGATTAAGCGGAAATAAATTTTCAAACTGGTTACGTTATTTTCTTTCAACTCTGATCTTTGCTTTCCAGTGCAAAGTCACAAGTATAAAATCCAGAATACTCAGTAAAAGCCCCCCAGAAAGGTACAGGAGAACAGGAAGAAGTTAAATATCTCAATTTAAATTCCAGAATAATAATCACCTCGTGGAAGAATGTAGGAAATAGTAGCATACATTAACACAGGAAATAAGCAAGCTATGATTACTATAAAAGGAAAATAAATTGCATCCAAAACACACACACCCCACCCCCCCTTAACTTTTAGTCTAAGGTTCTGGAAAAGCCAGGTATTGATACTTTTCAGTTTCTTTGTGTCACTGAATAAATACCCCTAATCTGCATATGGCATAAAGAATGAAAGATTTTCATATCTAGCCATGTTATTTACTGAAACATCACGTATTTGAAAACAGGGATGCAAATAAGATTCCCAGCCCTCAAGTGTTAAAGGTATTTTATCATGTACTAAATACATCAATTCTAATAAGCACAGTAATAAAAAAAATCAGATCTCATAGGCGGTAGATAGCCTTTGAGCTGATATCCAAAAACGATTCTGACGAAGAGCATACTATGCAAGGATACAGGCAAGGAATATATTAAATAAAAACGGCATTAATTTTCAAGGAAATACCAACATAGTCTTGGCAAGAAAGGACTAAGGAGAAGAAACTATCAATGTTAACATGTTCTACGAATCCAATTCCAAAACACAAAATATAAAGTACACAGCTTTTAATTCATTAAAAGTTACAACTATACAGCCTTAAATTAACTTAAATCATAGATATGAAAAACCAAACTTGGTAATTCCAACAAATTTAAAGGTATCCCTAAGGTGACTATTTACCCTTGTTGCCTGGAGGAGTCCCAGTTTTCACCAACTGTCCTGACATTTCATCTGGCTTAGCCTTTGCTGGGGATTTTTCTTTCAGGGAGGTAAGGCTGTTGTTGTTACGTGTCAAGTGGGTTCCAAATCATAGTGACCCAACCTAAAGAAACACTGCCTGGTCCTGCACCATTCTCACAATTGTTGCTATGTTTGAGCCCACCATTTCAGCCACTGTGTCAATGCATCTTGTAGAAGATCTTCTTCTTTTCTGATGACCCTCTATTTTACCAAGTATGATGTCCTTCTCCAGGGACCAGTGCCTCCTAATAACATGTCCAAAGTACTTGAGACAAGTCTCTCACCATCCTCGCTCCTAATGAGCATTCTGACTATACTTCTGTAAGTTCTTCTGGTAGTCCATGTATAGTCAACATTCTCTGCCAACAACATAATTCAAAGGCATCAATTCTTTGGTCTTCCTTATTCATTGTCCAGCTTTCACACGTATAGGAGGCGACTAAAAATATCATGGCTTGGGTCAGGCACACCTTAGTCCTCAAGGTGACATCCTTGTTTTTCAACACATTGAAGAGGTCTTTTGCAGATTTGCCCAATGCGATACATCATTTAAAGACTCCTTGACTGCTGCTTCCATGGGTGTTGATTGTGGATCCAAGTACAATGAAATCCTTGACAACTTCAATATTTTCTCCATTTATCATAAGGTTGTTTAATGGCCCTGTTGTGAGGAATTTCGTTTTCTTTACGTTGAGTTGTAATCCATACTGAAGGCTGTAGTCTCTGATCTTCATCAGTAAGTGCTTCAGGTCCTCTCCACTTTCAGCAAGCAAGGCTGTGTCATCTGCATATTACAAGTTGTTCATGAATCCTCCTTCAACCCTGATACAGCAGTTCTTGGTCATACAGTCCAGCTTCTCGGATAATTTGCTCAGCATACAGACTAAGTATGGTGAAAGGATATAACGCTGACACACATCTTTTCTGATTTTAAAGCACTCAGTATTCCCTTGTTCTGTCTAAAAAACTGCCTCTTGGTCTAAGTACAGATTCTGCATGAGCACAATTGAGTGTTCTGGAATTACCATTCTTCGCAATGTTATCCATAAATTGTCATGATCCACACAGTCGAATGCCTCTGCATAGTCAATAAAACACAGGTAAACATCCTTCTGGTATTCTCTGCTTTTAGCCAAGATCCATCTGACATCAGCAATGATATCCCTTATTCCACGTCCTCTTCTGAATCCAGCATGACTTTCCGGCAATTCCCTGTCGAAGTTACTGCTGCAACCATTTTTGAATTATCTTCAGCATAATTTCACTTGTGTTTTATATTAATGATATTGTTTGATCATTTCTGCATTCTGTTGGATCATCTTTCTTTGGAATGGGCACAAATATGGCTCTCTTCCATTCAGTTGGCCAGGTGGCTGTCTTTCAAATTTCTTGGCACAGACAAGTGGGCACTTCCAGCATTTCACACGTTTGCTGAAATAACTGGTATTCCGTGAATTCATAGAGCCTTGTTTTCACTAATGCCTTCAGAGCAGCTTGGACTTCTTCCTTCAGTACCACTGGTTCTTGATCACATGCTACCTGCTACCTCCTGAAATGGTTGAACGTAGGCCAATTCTTTTTGGTACAGTGACTCTATGTATTCCTTCCATCTTCTTTGATGCTTCCTGCATCAATACTGCCAACTCGAGGCTTGAAATGTTTTCTTCAGTTCTTTCAGCCTGAGAAACGGGGAGCATGTTCTTCCCTTTTGGTTTTCTAACTCCAGGTCTTCGCACGTCATTATAATAATTTACTTTGTATTCTTGAGCCGCCCTTTGAAATCTTTTGTTCAGCTCTTTATGTGATGATTTCTTCCTTTCACTTTAGCTACTTTACATTCAAAAGGAAGTTTCAGAGTCGCTTCTGATGTCCATTTCGGTCTTTTCTTTCTTTCCTGTCTTTTCAATGACCTTTTACTTTCTTCATGTATGATGTCCTTGATGTCATTCTGTAACTTGTCTGGTCTTCTGTCATTAGTGTTCAATGTAAAGAGATGACCTCTAATTTCAGGTGGGATATACTCAAGGTCATACTTTGGCTCTCGTGGACTTGTTTAAATTTTCTTCAGCTTCAACTTGAACTCGTGTATGAACAATTCATGGTCTGTTCCACAACTGGCCCCTGGCCTTGTTCTGCTTGATGATATTGATCCTCTCCATTGTCTCCTTCCACAGATATAGTCAATTTGATTCCTGTGTATCCCATACGGTGAAATCCACGTGTAAAGTTGTTGTCTATGTTGTTGAAAAAAAAAAAAGGTATTTGCAACAAAGAAGTCACTGGTCTTGCAAAATTCTATCACGTGATCTCTGGAGTCTTTTCTATCACCAAGGCTAATTTCCCAAATGTCAATCCTTCTTTGTTTCAAACTTTTGTATTCCAATGCCAGTAATTATCAATGCATCTTGACTGCATGTCTGATCAATTTCAAACTGCAGAAGTTGGTAAACATTTTCAATTTCTTCATCTTTGGCATTAATGGTTGGTGTGTAAATTTGAATATTCATCATATTTATAAACTGGTCTTCCTTGCACGTGTATGGATGTTATACTCGGTCTTCCTTATAGGTGTATGGACGTTATACCATCACTGACAGTGTTGTACTTCAGGACAGATCTTGAAATGTTCTTTATGACAACAAATGCGATGCCACGACTCTTCAATTTGTCACTCCTGGCATAGCAGACCATATGATTATCCTATTCAAAATGCCCAGTATCGGTTCATTTCAGCTCACTAATGCCTAGTATGTTGATGTTTACGCCTACCATTTCATTTTTGACAGCTTCCAATTTTCTCAGATTCATATTTTGCACATTCCATGTTCCAATTATTTCTTATATTCCGATTATAGGTAGGCAGTATTAAACCAGTTAACCGTTGAGTCAATTTGGACTCCTGGCGATTCCACGTATGTCAAGGTAGAACTGTGCTCCACATGGTGTGGATGCCCTTAGCCTTTCTTCTGAGGCACCTCTGAGTGGTCTTGAACCTCCAACCTTCTGGTTAGTAGCCAAGCGCATTAACCATTTTCACCACCCAGGGACTCCAAGGTAGGTATCAGCTACATTAAAATAACCTAGAATGAGTTTATTAGACCGTCACTTTGTATACTTCCACATTCTGCCTTGGCTCATCTACTAGTGTGAAACGCATGTGCAGTAAACAATACATGATTAAATCTGAAAGATAAGCAAAATCTTGTCTCGTTTTCTTTGTCCTTTTCTGACAAAAGGTAAAAAACACTTCCCTTTTAGGGAAAGCATACAGGACTCCCTGATACGACAAAGTATGCCTAGATATGAAGGCCTTAGTATCAACCAACTTCTCCAACCTTGGGTGATAAAAGTAATCAATTCCAACTCATGATGATCCCATGTGTTTCAGAGTAGAACTGCACCACAGGATTTTCTTGGCTGTAATCTTTATGAAAGCAGATTGCCAGACCGTTCTTCCATGGAGTCGCTGGGTGGGTTTGAACCACCAATCTTTAGGTTAGTAGCCAACTACTTACTACTGTGCCACCCAGGGACTGAAAGTGGAGTCAATCAAGCAGGTACGTACAGAAGTCTAGTGAGGGGAAAAGGATAAGTTGGAAGCAAATCTGAGTCATTAGTACATAGATGGTATTCATAGTCACGAGACTGGGTAAGAGCACTTTGTGATACAGAAAGTATAGACAGAGAAAAAGTCCCAGGAGTGAACCCAGGAATAATTCAATATTAAGAAAGGAACGAATAAAGGAAACTGGTTTCTTTCTTTCATGAACATTAAAAAAAAAAAGGACTTTAAAGAGGAAGTGGTAATCAACTATGTTTAATACTAACAGATCAAGTAAGATGAATACAAGACTTGGCTACAAAAAACAGTGCTAGGGATTTATAGATTCTTGAGATAATGATGGGCTTCTATAAAGACAAAAGATAGGAAGAATAACTACAGCAAATACTTGTCTCTACCTTAAGGTCAAAATGCATGTCAGGAAATGGCCAATTGTTTAAGAATGATCAGTCTAGATAAACTTCATGAAAAACACAAACTATGGGGTAGAATTGTCCTGATACAGTCTGTCAATTCACTTCTAAAATTCAATAACAAACTGCTTATAAGGTTACCAAGACAGCCAGAGATTCCAGAATTCACAAATTTGTTGTTTTTTTAATTGTACTTCAGGTGAAGGCTTACAGAACAAATAGTTTCTCATAAAACAGTAGTACACATATTGTTTTATGACACTGGATAACAACCCCACAACATGTCAATCCTCTCCCTTCTCGACCTTTTTTTTTTTTTGTGAAAATATACATAGCCAAAGATACACCATTTCAAAAATTTCTACATGCACAGTTCAGTGACACCGACTACGCTCTTCCAATTGTGCTGCTATTCT
>NW_004444007.1:3970232-3999385 GCF_000243295.1 Trichechus manatus latirostris
GACTACGCTCTTCCAATTGTGCTGCTATTCTCACTTTAGATGAAGGCTTATAGAACAAAATAGTTTCTCATTTAACAGCTAGTACACGTTGCCCTATGACAATGGTTAACAACCTCAACACATCAACACTCTCCTTACTCAACCTTGGGTTCCCTATCACCAGCTTTCCTGTCCCCTTCTGCCTTCAGGTCCTTGTCCCTGGACTGCTGTGCGTCATTAGTCCCATTTGGTTTTATGGGGCTGTCCACTCCCTGGCTGAACAGTGAACCTCGGAAATGACTTCACCACTGAGCTAAAAGGGTGTCTGGGGGCCATACTCTCAGGGTTTCTCCAGACTCCTCTAGGCCAGTAAATCTGGTCTTTTTTTCTGAGTCAGAATTGTGTCCGACATCCTTCTCCAGCTCTGTCCAGAACCCTCTGTTCTGATCCCGGTCAAAGCAGTCAGTGGTGGTAGCCGGGCACCATCTAGCTGTACTGGACTCAGTCTGGTGGAGGCCTTGGTAGCTGTGGTCCATTAGTCCTTCGGACTAATCTTTTCCTTGTATCCTCTTGTCTTCATTCTCCCTTGCTCCCGACGGGATGGGACCAGTGGAGTATCTTAGACGGCCGCTCACAGGCTTTTAAGACCCCAGACGCTACTCACCAAAGTAGAATGTAGAACACTGTCTTTATAAACTGTGTTATGCCAATTGAGCTAGATGTTCCCCGAAACGATGGTCCCCACAGCCCTCCACCCAGCAATTCAGTCCCTTAGGGAGTTTGGATGTGTCTATGGAGCTTCCATGACCTTTCCTTGTACAAGTTGTGCTGGTTTCCCCTGTATTGTGTACTGTCTCACCCTTCACCCAAGATACCACTTACTAAATAGGCAATAAATAAGAATTCACAATTTTAAGATACTAAATGATAAGACCTTTACACCTGCCTATGTAAATAATTTATCCTCATATGTTCAACATAATGAAGAATGGGAGAAAATTAATTCGAAACACTTGATTTTTATCAGTAGGAATTACAAAAACTCGTATCTGAGACAATTTGTTAAATTACGTGTGGTTTTAGTGTTTTAGGAAAACTTACATACTGGATAAACAAACAAAATACTAAATAATTGAGCCAAACCAGCATTTGAACAATACATCTTCCAGTAAAAAAGAAATGTACTGGCAGCTTGATTTACAACTATCCATTATTGAGCAAGTGACTTCTTCATAGGTCAGATAAAGCCTAATACAGCAACTATCTGCAATTTCATGATGACCAAAACTTTTATTTACTGCAGTGGCAATCTATCTACTTTAACACCATCTCAAGGCACATACCACAAGTCTTACAGGTAAGGATCAAGCACAGTCTAACTGATTTGAACAGAGAATTTCATTCGCCATGTTCCAAAACTTACAGAACTTCTACTGTCTAACTAGTCATCAAAAAAAGATAAAACAGAGGCTGAAGAAGTTATACAGCTTAATTCTCTGTCTGTAAGGCACACAAGCATCCTAAAAAGTCTATTTTAAGGTTACAACATCAGTTTGGAGTCTCACTTTTAATCCAGTTTAGACCCACTATTTACTAGGCTTATTTCCTCATCTCTGAAATATGAATGCCTATTTTTACAAGACTTTTGAGAAGAAATGAGACCCAAAAGCACTTTCATACACTACCTTGCACATAATACACTAGGCACTCAACAAGCAGACCACTGCAGACTACCCATCTTGTAGACAAAATTCCTGGACAGGCTTCCAATTCATTTACTTACTAAGCAAAAGTGCTTTGTAAATAGGCTACATTTTCATTAAGTCTTTAGTACTGCCTAATGACAAATCCTTATACTTACTATGACATGGTCATCTGGCAATTATACTACTATGCTTTTAATAGTACATTAATAATGAAAGAATGTTTGCGGATGATTAAAGAAACCATGGTATTTTGGTTGAGCTGTAGGAAATTACCAATATTTGACCATTTTTTAACTACAGAAACTACAATATCATGTGATTCTATCTAAAAATGTTTGGTAAGTGAATTCAAATATTACTGAAAGGCATTTAAAAAAAGAGTTGACAACACAATCCAAGTTTCTTACATTGATCTACCCCAAATCACCTACTTAATAAATATATTTTTGGACAGAATAATAATAAATCTGGCAGTTATTTCTAAATAAAAACCAATTTAACGGTGGTTGGTCTAAACAAAATATACAATAAATCATGTTGAACAATTTCATTTACTATACATAACACCAAAGTTCAGGAAACTATAAGGTTGACCCAGAACAGATCAACATATTACTTTGAAATATGAAGAATGTAAAAAGTTATTTCTTATAGAGAAAGTGAGTTTTTCTGTACACTGATACATTTATGAATCACTAAGCCTTTAAATGCTAATAGTATCATCATTCCTTTAAAATGAGTGTATAATTTCAGCTAGTTACTGCTGAATTTTAGCTCTTCGGTCCAATTTCAGGCTCTTGTTACTGTCAGAATCTTTCGAATGTCTTATTTTCCAAATTTCCATGACTAAGCTACTTACAAAGTAATAAAGATCTAAAATTAGGCCAATAAACTTACATACTTTAAAAACTACCTTACATTTAACATATAAAAATTACCTAAGTATTTTAAGGATCAAAATGAAAGGTCTCTTGTAGGACTAAGAATGCTATTCTAATTTCACCACTTTTCTTTCTTGCCCTTTAGATAGTACCCAGTGGGAATCAGGTCATGTACCAGCATTTACCTGAGATATCAAATGATTCTCACGACACTGTGTCCACAGCACAAGCAAATGAGAAAATACAGAATGTAAGAATATCTTAACAGGGAGAAAAATGTGAGGAACAATATAAATCATCTCAGATGCTCCTGTATCTAACATTTTGTGTACTCAATAATCCATCTTACCTGTATTTTCAAGAAACTGCTTTTCCCTCACTCCATATGTGTGACTACAGTGTTGGATGACGGTCAGCCATGTTAACCAATTACTCAGGGCTAATCTTAGAATTCTGTTCCCCCAATCTCAGTCATTGACTCGAAGGGTTAGAAAGCAAACTAAGCCCAAAACGGACATTATCAATTTCTCCCCTTTGAGACTTCCCAAACTGAAGGTGGAAGGGATACTTTTCTTTCTCTAATTAGGAGCTGTAAGGATGTGACACAGAGCTGTTGACAGGCATGTAGCCTGAACTACATGGTGAAGCCAAACAAAAAGAAATCACACAGAGCAGCAGAGATAATGTAGAACTAATTTGGAACTTGTATGTGCAATTTCAGATCCTGAGATTGTAGTGTGCCCTGGGTCCTACAGTTATTCCTTTGACTGTTAACTACTCCAGTTTCCTTCTACTAAATTCCCCTTATGTGATCTGGTCTTGACCAGAAGGAAAAAAAAAAGGAGTGAAGAGAGACCCATTCTAAGCAGTGCCACATGGGCTCATTACCAATTATGTAGAGTATCAACCTATTAAAACACAAAGTATGTGTTTAATCAACTACGCAACGACATTTGACTGTGTGGATCATGAAAAATTATGGATAATAAACACTGCAAAGAATGGGAATTCGACAATGTGCTCTTGTGGAACCTGTACTTAGACCAAGAGGCAGTCGTTAGAACACAAG
Organism: Trichechus manatus latirostris; assembly: GCF_000243295.1. Classification (NCBI taxonomy): domain Eukaryota; kingdom Metazoa; phylum Chordata; class Mammalia; order Sirenia; family Trichechidae; genus Trichechus; species Trichechus manatus. The sequence goes on from NW_004444007.1 coordinate 3,973,868, forward strand.
GGGATGCTGCATGGTTTAAAATCATGCAAGGTGTGCGTCAGGGTTGTATCCTTTCACCATACTTATTCAATCTGTATGCTGAGCAAATAATCCGAGAAGCTGTACTACATGAACAAGAACGCAGCATCAAGATTGGAGGAAGACTCATTAACAACCTGTGGTATGTAGATAACACAACCTTGCTTGCTGAGAGAGTGACGAGGACTTGAAACACTTAACTGATGAAGATCAAAGACCATAGCTTTTACTATGGATTACACCTCAACATAAAGAAAACAAAAATCCTCACAACTGGACCAATAAGCAACATCATGATAAATGGAGAAAGGCTTAAGTTGTCAAGAATTTCATTTTTCTTGGATCCACAATTAAGGCCTATGGAAGCAGCAGTCAAGAAATCAAACAACGTATTGCATTGGGCAAATCTACTGCAAAAGACCTCTTTAAAGTGTTAAAAAGCAAAGATGTCACCTTGAGAACTAAGGTGTCCTTGACTCAAACCATGGTATTTTCAATAGCCTCATACGCATGCAAAAGTGGGACAATGAATAAGGAAGACCGAAGAATTGATGTGTTTGAATTAGGATGTTGGCAAGAATACTGAATATACCATGGACTGCCAGAAGAATAAACAAATCTCTCTTGGAAAAAACACTGCCAGAATGCTCCTTAAAGCAAGGATGGTGACACTCTGTCTCACATACTCTGGATATGTTATGAGGAGGGACTAGTCCCTGGAGAAGGACATCATGCTTGGTAATGTAGAGGGCCAGTAGAAAAGAGGAAGACCCTCAACGAAATAAGACACAGCGGCTGCAACAATGGGCTCAAACATAGCAATGATTGTGGGCACGGAGCAGGACCAGGCAGTATTTCATTCTGTTGTACAAAGAGTTGCTGAGCCGGAACTGATACGATGGCCCCTAACAACAAAACACAAACTAATGCTTGAGGCTTGCTGAAAGACATAAGAAATCTAAATAAAGCAAATTGTCTCGAAATTAAACAAGAGGTAACAGAGAAATCACGGGTCCTTTCTAGTAAATAGTTAACTTTCAATCTAGTCAGGGAAGCCAGAGATTACTTTAGATTCATTTCTAAAATGAAAATGTATTAGCTATATTCATTTATTAACTCCTATGAACACTTCGTTTCTGGTGTCAAACATGTTAGGTCCAAAAAAGCCAAGATAAATAAAACATGATGCCTCTCCCAATAGGAGTTAATAAAAAGTAAGCACAAGATAAAAACAAAACATTACATTTTAAAGATAAATGCTTAAAATAAAAGGCATTTGAATGCTATTTGAACCCTGAAAAGGTAAGCAACTTCACCTGCGTTTAAAAGAGACATCTGAACTGGATCTTGATGGAGGAGTAAGTAGGCATTCACCAAGGGAAAAAGGAGGGAGAAAAGCATTCTAAGTAGAGAAACTCATTTAAAGTCAGGACTGCGAAAGTACATAGTTTGTAAAAATTGGCTTTGAAGCCAATATAGTTTGGTATACCAGAGACACAAAAGGCCAGTAAGGGATCCACAAATGTGGCTGGAAAGACTGACCAGGGCTTGATCTTAGAGCCTCGAATGTCATACCAAAGATTATCCCAAAGACAATGGGGAGCCATGGATAGTTTTTCAGCAGGAGTAAGACAAAACAGATTTGGGTCTTTTAAAGTACAGGCAGCAGCGCACAGAAATGATTCTGTAACTTTTACTTTTTTTAATTATTAACTCATATCTTAAAGGCAGTCATATATCTGTATACCAAGCTTGATCAAAATCTAACATTTTTACTATACTTCCTTTAGATTTTAAGAAACGTTGCAGAGGAAAACAGAAGTTCTCCCATGTACTTTCTAATCTGATTTCCCTCCTTCTTCCCCCAAGAGGTAGGAGCCCTGATGGCGCAGTGGTTAAGGGCTCGGCTGTTAACCAAAAGGTCGGCAGCTTGAACCCACCAGCCACTCCTTGGAAACCCTATGAGGCTGTTCTATTCTGTCCTATAGGGTCGCTATGAGTCAGAATCGACCTGACAGCAACAGGTTTTCCCCTATGAGATAACCCATTATCCCAAATTAGGTTTTCATCATTTCTACACATTTTCAGATACTACACAATGGTTAAGCACTCAGCTGCTTGAAAGGTTGGCAGTTTGAACCCACCCACCAGCTCTGCAGGAAAAAGACCTAGCTATCTGCTCCTGTAAAGATGTTCCTGTAAAGATTACAGCCTATAAAACCCTATGGAACAGTTCTACTCTGCCACATGGGTCACTACGCATAGAAATCAACTCCAAGGCAAACAGCAACACTGCACACACACTTGCTAAGAACACAGCATTATTTCAAAGGTTTTCAAATTTTAAACAGCATAAATCTACACGTGTAATTCAGAACACTGGCTCTGAGCCCTATTTCTGAAAAGAACTTCTAGAATCTGATAAAGTACTGACCCTCCACCTTCAATATAGACATAGCCACACAAGATTTTACTTATTTTTGTGAGATGCAGCAGACACCCCATATTGTAGGAATACCCACTACAGAGGGCAGATACATAGTTAACTACGTTACAAAGCTACAGAAGTAATTCAGGTGAGAGAACATGGACTAAATCAATGGCAATAAAAAAGTGACCTTAAACACTGAGTATTTTATCCTTGTGGAAACAGGCCGTATCCTCATTTTACATTAGAGCCCCTTACCAGGGAAATGAAAGATGATGAGTGAAAATTAAGACATAGTGAGTTTCATGATGGGCAGGAGAGCAAAGAGTTTATCATCTACTAGACAACTTGAAAAATAGAAAGAAATGTTCCTTTCTCAACGGGGTGGCCTTGCATCAAAAGTACATTTAGATAAAATCTGATACTGTATTTGGCAAATTGGAGAAAATAAATTCAATCGCACCAGCCCAACTCTCCATTCCACTTGATGAGTAAATACCCCCAGACTGAACAAGGTATGGAAAACTGAAACTTTCCCAGGATCAGTTATTACCTCATAACTGTCCAGTTGATAAAGTTTAGTGACATGCAGACTAAGTCTACTGTTATTTTTCAAATTACATGAACTCTAAATGAAAGGCAACTGCGAAAACAATTATCTGTTCCACTATAAGAGGAAACCGTATTTACTGGACTTGAGAGCAATTTCCAATGAAGCACCTACTCAGACAATTCTCAAGAGTAATTTTGTCTACGATTTTCACCTTATGAAATTACTTTAGGGCCTAAAACTTTCACAGGCTTTAGGAACAAAACAATCTATAAAACTATTTGAAAAAATGAAATTGTCAGCTCATTGCTTTCTAGTAGATAGGCAGGAACAGTGGCAAGAACCAACAGCTCACACAGGGTACCTGTTAAGTTTTCATACTCTGCTGAGGAAGGGAACAGAATACTCAGGTGGGCTCTTGGCCAACTATTAAGACACTAAAATAGGAAAACAGTTGGCAGGGGAGTGTTACTGACACACACTAGGAGTGAAAGTTCCACCCACCTTGAAGGGACACTAAGACGGATTAAAGACACAATTAGAACACAATGTTAAGAAACTATACTGTCTATAAAAAAGTTACGACACTTCTTTCCCCTGGTGTGTTTCGGGGGAAATTTTCTCCTTTAGGGTCATCTTCACCTAAATGGCTTCTCTTGAAACTTCCTGCAGCTGGCTATTGTGAGAAGCATTTAGGTCTGCTGCCACTGTGAAACATGCTTCTGCTTTCCGTTTATAAGCTTATACAGAGCCAGAAAAAAAAGGAGCAATGAGACCACTCTTTAACCTAAGTAAATAAGATTCTCAAAACTCACACATGGTCTAATTCACCTCACCAGGTTAAGTGACTACACACGAATTTGGGACCAAAACACGAGATAGCAAACAACAGCATTTCACATGCCTGAAACATCTGTTTATTTCCTGCAGGCCTAGTGAGCACCACGGTAGACAACTGGGCAGGATTGAGGGTATTTGCTCATCAACCACATCATTCTGAAAGGCAACCAATACGTACAGCCTAAGCAAGTAGGGAGTGTTCTCATTTGGAAGTACATGAATTAACCGTAATGGGCTTGACCACTTTTCTATTGTGAAAATCTTCCTTTGTGGCATTTGTAAAAGAAAGCCTAAAAAAAATTTATTTTGAGGAAGATCTTTGTTTCAATCATTGTGGGATGCAGCATCTCTTTAACAACTGACTGTTGGAGGTAAAATACGAAAAGGCTGAGAGAGAGACACTGGCTCAAATGTCTAAACACACTGCTAAATGTTTTTTGTTTCTCTCTACATCTTCCTCATTCAATGATGGCTAGTGCTAGCAGTGAAGGAAGTGACCAGTCCGACTACACTACAAAGAACAGACCAAGGTACTAAGAACATCAAGAGCCCAAACATATGCTAGAGAAGTATAAAAAATGATCCTGCCTTCAAAGAGCTTGCAAATTAACTGAAAATACAAAAAAACATATTTATGAATAGGAAAGCTACAACTCAGCCAAGTTAGACTAGCCTCTAGTAAGATTTAAGCATCCTACTAAATTAAACAATACATTAGACACATTACCTGTGTCAGATCAACATAACCAAAAAGGCAGCACTTATGAAAACGAAAGTTCTAACATCAACCCTGCTACTGAAGTGTAACTCCCCAAATGCCTTATTCTAGTTTGTTCGTTCCCCAAGCCTTGCCAAAACTTAACTCAGGTGGTTACAGTGATGAGGTCAAGCTCATGCATCCATCCTTAGGTACAACAATTATCACCACTATGTTTCATAATCATTTTGTTGCTCAATCTCAGCCATTCATCTTGTACAGCATCACACAACGGTCATAAGGACGACAGAATAAGGCAATACAGGCCTATTTCTCACTAGCACTTTTGGGCAAAATGTAAAAGCTCATGCCACCACTGACAAGCTAGTTAATTTCTTGCATTTTATTTACCAATTCTTTTCTTTCAAAATTAAATTTTACTGGAAACTTAAAGATAAAATTTGTATGACCATGTAAATCAACACTATTATAAAGACACACTTTTGCCTCTTAAGTCTACACTGAGCAACTACATAGAAAACACCACCTTGAGGCTGGATGAGATGAGGGCATGAGGTGGAAAGCAAGGTGATTAAGTGCCTTTATAAAAAACTTTAAGACTCACCCCCTCAAACAGCCTTTACAACCTAATAAAGTGTGTGTGTGTGTGTGTGTGTGTGTCTGTGTGTGTGTGTATATATATATACACACACATATACGTATATATTCCCATTGAGTAAAATCAATCACCCAATTAGGCAGACAATGACTGCTTATAATTGTATTCATATACAGTAAAGATCACTTCAGGTTAACTACGAAAAGAAAATTTTTAATGAATTTTTAAGAACTTCAATGGTACGAAATTTCTAAACACCATGTTGTTGCTAGGTGCCATTGCATCGACTTACTCCTAGCAACCCCACGTGACAGAGCAGAACTGCCCCGTAGGGTTCTCTATGCTGTAATCTTTTCTGAAGCAGATGACCAGGTCTTTCTCTCACAGAGCCACTGTGTCAGTTCAAAACAACTTTTAGGTTAGTAGCTGAGTGCTTCACTGTTTGAACCACCAAGGCTCCTTCTATAAACCATAAGTAAATATGAATGGTAAAGAAGGAAACAACAAATATCTCAGAAATGTATAATTACCAGTAGTCATTTCAAAAGAAGGGTTCTTGACGAAAAGACTTTGTGATCTGAACAATTTCATAAGACTGCAGGCTTAAGAACAGAAGGAATAGTTCCCTTTAAGCCACATTTTACTTTGGAATTCGTAATGACATCTAAAATCCTGAAAGCTTCTTTTAAGTATTAATAGGTAGGTACTACACATCTGCACCACTCTTCTGGCAGTTTGTTTTACTGTGATGACTTATGTGTTGTTGTGATGCTGGAAACTATGCCACCGGTATTTCAAATATCAGCAGGGTCACCCATGGTGGACATGTTTTAGTGGAGTTTCTAGTCTAAGATACAATGGGAAGGATATGGCAATCTACTTCTGAAAAACTGGCCAGTGAAAACCTTACAGACAGCAGCAAAACACTCACTGATATAGTGCCGGAAGATAAGCACCTCAAGTTGGAAGGCACTCAAAATACGATTGGGGAAGAGCTGACTTCTCAAAGTAGAGTCGACCTTAATGATGTGGATGGAGTAAAGCTTTCAGGACCTTCATGTGCTGATGTGGCACGGCTCAAAATGAGAAGAAACAGCGGCAGAGATCCATTAATAACTGGAATGTGGAATGTATGAAATATGAATCCAGGAAAATTGGAAATCGTCAAAAATGAAACGGAACTCTTGAAGATCAATAATGGACTGGTACTGGCCATTCTGAATAGGCCAATCATATGGTCTACTATGGCGGGAAAGAGAAATTGAAGAGGAATGGTGTCGCATTCATCGTCAAAAAGAACATTTCAAGATCTATGCTGAAATACAACGCTGTCAGTGATACAATAATATCTATATGCCTACAAGGACGACCAATTAATACGACTATTACTCAAAGTTACACACCAAATACTAATGTCAAAGATGAAGAAATTGAAGATTTTTACCAACTTCTGCAGCCTAAAACTGATCAAACATGCAATCAAGATGCACTGATAATTACTGGAGACTGGAATGCAAAAGTTGGAAACAAAGAAGGATCAATAGTTTGTGAAAGTATGGCCTTGGTGACAGAAGTGATGCCAAAGACTGCAAGATAGAATTTTGAAAGACCAGCAATCTATTAACCGGAAATACCTTTTCTCAGCATCAACGGTGACTATATACGTGGACCTTGCCAGATGGAATACACAGCAATCAAACTGACTACATCTGTGAAGAGAGACGATAGAAAAGATCAATATCATCAGTCAGAACAAGGCCAGGGGCCGACTGCGGAACAGATCATCAATTTCAAGTTGAAGGCCAAGAAAATTAAAATAAGTCCACAAGAGCCAAAGTATGACCTTAAGTATATCCCACATGAATTTAGGGGCCATCTCAAGAACAGATTTGACACACTGAACACTAATAACCGAAGACCAGACAAGTTGTAGGATATCAAGGACATCATACATGAAGAAAACAAAAGGCCATTAAAAAGACAGGAAAGAAAGAAAAGATCAAAATGGATGTCAGAAGAGACCCTGAAACTTGCTCTTGAACATACAGTAGCTAACCTGAAAAGAAGAAATGATCACAAGATTTCAAGGGACAGCTCCGGAAGACAAAGTATTATAATGAAACGCGCAATGACCTGGCGTTAGAAAACCCAAAACCAGGAACATCTGAAGAAAGAATTCAAGCCTTGAGTTGCAATACTGAAAAATTCTATGGGCAAAATATTGATCAATGCAGGAAGTATCAAAAGAAGACAGAAGGAATACAAAATCACTGCATCAAAAAGAATTGGTCGACATTCAACCATTTCAGGAGGTAGCATATGAGCAAGAACCCATGGTACTGAAGGAAGAAGTTCAAGCTGCACTGAAGACCTTGGCGAAAAACAAGGCTCCAGCAACTGACAGAATACCAACTGATATGTTTCAACAAACAGATGCAATGCTGGAAGCGCTCACTTTGTCTAGGCCAAGAAATTTGGAAGACAGCTAGCTACCTGGTCAACTGACTGGAAAAGACCCATATCTGTGTCCATTCAAAAGAAAGGTGACACAAAGAGAACGTGGAAATTATTGAACAGTATCATTAATACCACACACAAGTAAAATTTTGCTGAAGATCATACAGAAGCGGTTGCAGCAGTACATCGACAGGGAATTGCCAGAAATTCAAGCCAGACGTGGAACCAGGGATATTGTTACTGATGTGAGTTGGATCTTGGCTGAAGAGAGTAACAGAAAGACGTTTACCTGTGTTTTACTGACTATGCAAAGGAATTTGACTCTGCGGATCATGAAAAATTATGGATAACATCCTGAAGAATGGGCATTCCACAAAACGCAGAACCTGTACATAGACCAAGAGGCAGCCTTTGGAACAGGACAAGAGATACTGTGTGGTTTAAAATCAGGAATGGTGTGTGTTAAGGTTATATCCTTTCATCATATTCAATGTGTGTGCTGAACAAATATCTGAGAAACTGGACTATATGAAGAATGCGGCATCAAGATTTGAGGAAGGCTCGTTAACAACCTGTAATATGCAGACGACACAACCTTGCTTGCTAATTGTGAAAAAGACTTGAAGTACTTACCGATGAAGATCAAAGACTACAGCCTTCAGTATGAATTATACCTCAACATAAAGAAAACAAAAACCCCCACAACTGGACCAATAAGCAACATCAAGAAAAATGGAGAAAATATTGAAGTTGTCAATTTTATTTTACTTGGATCCACAATCAACATCCATGGGAGCAGCAGTCAGGAAATCAAATGATCTACTGAATGCACTGCGCAAATCTGCTATACAAGTCCTCTTTAAAGCGTTAAAAAGTAAAGATGTCACCTTGAGAACTAAGATGCACTTGACTCAAGCCACTATTTTCAATTGCCTCATACGCATACGAAAGCTGGACAATGAGTAAGGAAGACAGAAGGAGAAATGATGCCTTTGAATCACAGTATTGGTGAAAAACACAGAATATACCATGGACTGCCAGAAGAACAAACAAATCCGTATTGGAAGAAGTACAGCCAGAATGCTCCTTAGAAGCGAGGATTGTGAGACTTCACCTCATGTACTTTGGACATGTTATCAGGAGGCACCAGTCCCTGGAGAAGGACATGCTTGGTAGAGGGTCAGTGAGAAAGAAGAAAACGCTCAACAAGATGGACTGACACAGTGACTACAACAATGGGCTCAAACACAGCAACGACTGTGAGGATGGCACAGCACCAGGCAGTGTTCCGTTCTGTTGTACACAGGGTCGCAACAAGTTGGAACTGACTCGAGGGCACCTAACAACAACACTGCACAACTGTCTCATTACATCACTGACAAGATATTAACCTCCTGTTTAATTATATGTTAGACCAGGATGCTTGTTCATTAGGCAAGGTATAAGCATGACCTGAGTGAATACTACAATTTTTTTTTCTTTATAGCACTATGAAATTTTTTGTAAACATTATCTGAAATAACCAAAGACCAAAAGCAAAATTTAAGTTCTAAGCTTTGATCCGTGAAAACAAAGTTATTTTATATAAATGGGGGAAAAAATTAAAAGCAGTCTAGTGGGAGAAAACATCAAATTATACATTAGCCACAAAATTATAGCAAGGCTGGGATTAAAGGGAACAAATATTACATCCTGAAAATGAACGAGTAACCAAGACGCAGTGAATCACAACGGAAAAACCTGTTAAGTTTTGAAAAGAATAAATTCTGCTATGAAAAGTTGATTGAAGATAATGCTAAAGGTAAAGTTGGAAATAAAATCAGAACTTCTGGCTAAGTATGAAAATACTTGATTCAACAATGGATTTCTATAGTCCATACAACTATAGTCAATGGATTTCTTCCTCCTCCTCCCATAACAAGGCTGAGAGAACAGTCTTGAGAATAAATCTTTTAAGAATGTAATTTTGCCTAATAAGATACTCACTAAATGCCTCTGTTCTTAATTACACCATTCAACTCTGAAAATAAAATCACTGCTATGGTAGCAAAATCAAATCGAGTGAAAAATTTCCAGTTAAAGGAATGAAAATAGTTTAATATTGTTTACTTCAAAATATGGATTTGTTTTTATGAGTAAAATTAAGTATAATTATCAAATAAGTCACACTGTTAACAATGACAACATATAGCACAGGAGACATTTAGACAGAGACTGTCTTTAAAAAAGAACTAGTGAGTGATAAAGCTGAGACTCATGTTAGTCTGCTTTAAAAGTTTGAGCTCTATTCCATACTGTACTGCTATTTTGAACCATTTCAATGCCTTTTATAGTTAATTTAAGATACCCCTACAGTCCCTGAAAAAGAATAACCAGAAAGAATTAAACTCACTACTTTCAAAACAATCTACCAGCTGCTTCTTGGAAACCCTATGGGGCAGCTCTACTCTGTCCTATAGGGTCTCTTTGAGTCGGAATTGGACTTGACGGCAATGGGTACTTTCAAAACATGTTAGCATAAATCTTAATTTGCAAACTATTAGCTATAACCAAAGAATAAGAGTAAAACCCAATTATTTAAACATGAAGTAGGGGAGAGGAGAAAAGCTTATTTCAGGTAGCAAGAACTAAAATCACAGCCATTAAACTAACTATAAAAGGCACTGAAATGGTTCAAAATAGCAATACAGTATGGAGTAGAGCTCGAACTTTTAAAGCAGACTAACATGAATCTCAGCTTTACCACTCACTAGTTGTATTGACTATAGACAAAAAAATCAAATGAGTTAGTATTTCGAAAGGGTTAAACACAGTGCCTCATACATAGTAGACCATATTAAATCTTAGCTATCATTAATAGTAAAATAGTAGACAATGATATATGAAAAAGGAAACTTTTTGAACGCTCAAAACCAAAAGGATGGCATAAAACTACAGTGTAGTTAAGAACACACTCCAGAGTCAGGCTGCCTGGTTCTAATCCCAACCCTGTCACAATATAATGGCGGGTGGTTTTTTTAACTTCTCTGCGCCTCCCCAGTTTTCTAATCTCAAAATCAGCATAATAATAGTATCTACTTCCTAAGGTTGTTATAAGATTAAATGAGTTAATACAAGGCTTCAAATAGTTCTGATACATCACACACACTCAAAATACGAGCTATTATTTTAGCTTAGTTCACATTCAATCTTACATAACTTCTTTTCAAACTTCTCCAGAAAGTATATATACTGTATTGCATGTATTCTTACTATACATACACGAAGTATATATACTGTATTCATTTTGTTAAAACTACTAATGGTAGTATAATTGTCTATAGCCTTCAAACAGCATCAACTTGAATTCCCATTTCTTATTCTTGCTGATTAACAGTCCTATAAGAACACACCAGTTTTTCAAATAAAGAATACACAAAAGTTAAAAATAGAAAAATAAGTGTGTTTGATATGGCAACTTGGTCTAAAAAATATTCAAACAAGAAAAAATACAAGAACATAAACTAAAGCAAAAATACCAATTCAAAGACTCAAGAAAATGAACTACTAAAGATTAAAAGTATTCCAAAGACAAGCATTTCAACAGAACATTATTAAGAATAGTTATAGATTAATATTTGAAATTTGGAGGCTCCAGACAAGAATGAATTCAAACAGAATAGGCACATGACAAGAAATACCACACTGACATCAATGCTCAGTTGACTCCATATTTCTAGAAAAGAGGTATCCAAAATAAAGAGCATCCTGCCTTCAGCGTCGTCCACTCACTAAAAACTATTTGGACCTGGGACGTATTTTTTAAAAGCTTCCCCATGTGATTCTGACAGGAACAACAGCTGAAAACCAAACTTCATGCAGGTGTCAAAAATCGTCTACAGCTTGAACAATAATGTTCCACATAAACACTCAGTTTTCCCAATGTGGTGGAAGTGTTGTGTCAAGTCTGTATTATACAAATCTTCAAAATAGTTACAGAAACAATCTGGTCTTACCTAAGTATTACAGTAGGAGTCAATGCTGTTTCATAAAAAAGCTTCTCAGGATTAAAAACAGCACTATTAAAATAAAATAGTAATAACTAATTTGTGTCAGGTGCCTGTTCAAAGCTGTATTAACCCATTTAAACCTCAACAAACAAAATCTGGTGATTTAAAATTTTGTTCCCTGCTGCATCTACAACAGTACCTGGTACAGAAAAGGCACGCAACTATTTATTGTTTATATAACAAATACTCATTTTATAGAGGCACATATAAAAATTGTAGAACTAGAATTTTAACTGGAGCATTTCTGCACCAGTGTTCAGTCTTAACCAATGTTATACTGCCCCTCTAAAGCTTTTAAATCATTAAAGTGGTGCCACAGCAGATGGGTTATCATCTGTAAAGGAAAAAAAAAAAAGAGACCTTCCTTTAAGGTGTTCTGCTCCACATGAAGGAAAAGCTATGGATTTGCCATTATTCCATATCTTGGTGGGCTGACCTAATTCCCACAGATAAAAAGCTTTGATTTTTATTGAATGTTAAATTCTTTGTATTAAGGCACAAAATACTACAACTATGTTTTTCAATGTTTTGCGGGCTTTCAAAAGTTAGCCCTGATTAACAAATCTGGTCATATGAAGGGATGTTTAAGTAATCCTTTATAACGTTTAAGTATTAACTTCTAAAACTTTTTCCTCCTCTACTCTTCATCATTAAAAAAATACAAAGATTCAAGTTCACATTTCACATAAACCCACAATGACAATGCAATGATGGTCTAAAACAAAATTCAAGATTTCAGGATCTAAACCTTCATTTTTCATATAAATACCAGTTCTGCCAAATAAACCCCAAAGTCACACTTCCTATATAAATGAAAATTAAGCAGCATCAGGTCAGCAATACCTCAGTAAATGAGTCCTTGCCACTCCTTCCACACAGAACTCTTAAAAAAAGTAACCTATCGAAACCAAAGTTTCTAACCTACAACATCCCCTGCCTCCTAGTTTCTAGTAAGGCTGAATTTATTCCATGACATTTTTTTCAAGTTAGCTGTAAATACTCCACCCTCTTCGATTGTGCAAGAACCAAACACACCACACATACACAAGTTACAAAAAAGGGAAATACAGTCTGAGAGTTTGAATTTAGTCTGGGTGGGAAGGTCTTACAGCAGTGTACAACCTGACGTAAAGGTTAACATTTAAGAAGGAATATTATTTCATATTCTTATGAAAGGAGATGCCGGAAACAGTCTGAACCAGTTAAAGCAGCCGCCATCTTAAAATGCGGGATAGAAGTTAGAGCAAGAAAATGAGACTAAACCACCGGAGGTGGAGGTTCCGCTCACCTCCCAGCCTCGAAAAACCCAAGTTTCTTTTCAACTTAGATTGGTAATTTCCTATCAAACCATGTTATCAAGTGGCAAAACAATCTTACCCGAAGATGTTATTAAACGGGCTGAGGCAAAGAAACAGATACCCCCAGCCTTCCCTTACGACCATCCTACCCCCTTATCCTCTCCGCCGCAAGCCGAAAGAAAAAGGGAGCTTCCAAGGCTTTTTACATCAGTTCCCGCTGTGCCTCTGATATACAGCTTTGGTGAAAAGCCGCAACTACAAAACATAGGAAGTGGCAACATTGTGTCAGCTCATCTCCTCCCAAAACCTACTTATTCCGGTGTAACCTGCCCAGAGTCAAGAGTTTCTGGCTAGGCTCACTCTGGCAAGAGACTTCCATCTACCCCTACGCCCAGTGAAGTGCTGAACTCGCCAGATTCTGTGATCTTCCCCCTGGAAGGCCTAATGCCTTGGTTTTACAAGTAAAAGAAGTTATGAAGCACAAGAACAGGAAGCGCCATAACATCTGTCGGAGCGTCTCTAGGCAATTTCGATCCCCAAACGGGACTAACTCTTCTTTAAGAAGCAAAACATAGAAGTGCCTTAAATAACATCCTTCACACTCCCCACCACTTCCACCAGTAACACTGAAATATACTCAGGATAAGACCTCGCTTTCCACAAGTCCTCTCTGTGCCCTACCTTTAAACTTCATTTTCTCATAAAGTATGTCCCCGTTCCCCATCTCCCTAATGGAAGTGACCCAAAGATAACTATTTTCAGAATTCTACTTCTTCACCCCAACCCCCCGCTTTCCCGCGAGCCTTGAGCCTTCCTTTTCTCCCATAACCCCATTCTTTTCAGCCTTGTGGGTTACCTTATTAATCCGTTTCAGCGCCATAGTCTGTGCTTTTCGTCTGGCTCCGCGCTATCTCGGTGTGCGCTCAAAGGTCCGGCCAAAACTCTTGATTATCCGGACGGCGGTGAAGGATTGTCTCTTCGTCTCACACCGGCTCTGCCAGATACAGGCGCCTTTTGCAAAAACGGAGCAGATCAGCACTCGCACGGGCCCCGGAGAGACCCTGATGAATCCAAGTCCCTTAAAACGGTCGCGGTCCGGGCTGGGTAGAATGGCAAAGCCACCAACAGCCTCTATGCCGTGCTTCGCCCGAAGTGGGGGCGAGGGTGACGGGAAGAGCAGAGGGGTGGCTACAAGTCTGACTTCCCGGCCTCCCGAGAGGAAGAGACCCGGGTGGGAGAGGAAGAGGCGTAGGAGAAAGGGTGGGTGCGAGGCAGGGTCCGGAGCCCAGCAGAGGAGGAGCCAGGGCCTAGTCGGCGCTATGCCGTTGTCACTAGGGCAGAGAAAGGCAAGGGGGGATGGGGAAACAGGAGACTCCGGACTGATGCCCGGCTTCTTTCGTTTTCTGCTCAAAGGTGCGGCCGGGGAGGGGAAGGAAATAAAGGAAGAGAGGCTTGGTATGTGTTGCTGTCCCCGCAGCTAGGACTATTCTGTGTCGCCCCTGACGCCACCGTACACTCCGCCTTCCAGCGCGCGCCCGTCCAGCCACCGCCACCACGCGCCCGCGCTGCCCCAGAAGCTCCGGCTTAGGCGCGAGGACGCGCCCATTCCCCCTCCCCCTTATGCAGGAGAGGCCCCGACTTCTCCAGCCTTCCCACCTTACCCCACCCAACCGGCTGGTGGTCACTCAACCCACCCAGGGCCCGTATTTCCCCTCTTACCCGCCGGCCAGTGGGCCGGCCTCCCTTCCCTTCCCCTAGCTGTCCACACCCACGCGTACAGAGGGGCCGGGGCCTCCCTCAAGCTGCGGCCTCGGCCTCCTCCCTGCGCGGCAGCTGGTGCCTCCCCGGCCCTACGGGGCTCACGCGCACGACACAGCCACAAGATGTCCGCTCTGACGGAACTACTGCCAGCTGCCACGCTCCGCCCCTCCCCCCTCCTCCTGCCTCTTCACCGCCGCGTATCAGTCCGCCAACGCCGCCGTCGCGAGCACAGGATGACTCTAAGGGTGAAGGGGGACGGTTTACTTCCCACGTCCAAGCGCCAGTGTATTTGTGCCACTCCCTTTTCCTTCTCCTTTTCCGAACAGCACCTTCTTACTAAACGAATCGGAGGCTGGAGTGAGAGGGCGGGGGCTGGAGGCGGGTCATGGGCTGGGGGAAGGGTAGACGAGCGGCGGAAACCCTTAGATTAAGAGAAGCATCGAGAACCGGAAGGAGTCCTCGGGAGGAAGTTAATGGAAGCTGCAGTTGCGCGGTCGATCCCCACGCCCCTCCTAGCAGCGTCCCCCAGTTTCCTCACTTGGTATCGAGGAGATGGATCTCGCGAGAACCTCGTGGCTGCCTAATAGGAGCTGTAGGTCTGCAATGAGCTAGGGCTAGTTTTGTGTGCTCTTTCTGACGGGAGTCCGCCCCCAAACGCGCAAATTCTCGCGAGAAGAAATGGTCACGGGCTCGAGGGGGGCGGGCCGACTGCGGGGAAGCACCGCCCCTGACTGCTTATGCTGGTGGGAGGGAGAGGAAATGGAATTCCCGGAACTGGTAAGAGCGAGCGCTGACACATCCCTCCCTCACGCGCCCAATCAGGAATGTGCGGTGGGAGGTACGATAGATACCTTGAGTCGAGGTAGACTAGGGCTTTTGAGGTTTCCGGTGAAGCAGGTGAACAGTATTTACTCGTTTTCTTGTCTGGGCCGGTTAAGCAGTGGGAGGAGGCGCCCCTCAAAATAGGAACAGTAATTTTAAATAGAGCTAGATCGACCGCTGATCAACTCTCCCACGTGCTGAAATCTAGTGCGTTTCTGGTTCTGGGGGTTCAATACTGAGGAGACTAGGCCCATAGATCAGTTTGCAGAGTTAGAGTAGCTCCCCAGTTAAGCTTAACTGTGAATCGATTAGGATGGAGGATAGGGAAGTGGGGCGGGCTATTGTTCGCCACTATCCGCCAAAGTTTAGTCAGGTGTGGGTTTACTTCCTTAATATCTTTTTCTTCCTGTTGCTATGTTTCATTTCCTGGAGAATTGAGGAATTGAATTTCTGTTTCCGAAAGTGGCGAAACCCAATCAAGAAAATAGGTGAAGTTTTGGGTTAGTAAAATTCAGTACTTACCAGAATACATAAAGGGGGGAGGGAGGAATAAAAGAATACGATTGGCCTGCCTTAATCTGTCGGTGTACAGTATGGAGATGGTGATTTTGCTTTCTAGTGTGTCCTTCAGGCATTACTTTTTCTAAAAGGACTTTAAAGGCAGGTAAGCACTAACCTGCTTAAGGTTTTCTAACATTCCCTAATGACCCCACTTAACCAAAATGGAAATCTTTAAAAATTACATGGAAAAATATACCTGTTTTTAAAATATGCTTAATTTTTATAAAGGAAAGCAGCAAGCTGTTTTCTGTTGCAGAAGATATTACCTAACAAAAACTTTACAGGTCAGTGGTAGATGGTCTAATACATGCTGTTCAAGTGACCATACAGTGCCTGTAGAACAGTTAGTGAAACAACGCTCTCAAACTCTAGTTTCCATACAAATCAGCTGGGGATTTTGTTCAAAATGTAAACTTTGATTTAGCAGGCCAAGGGTGGAGCCTAAGATTCTGCATTTCTAACAAAACTCCCAGGTGATATAGATTATTCTTGTCCAAGGACCACACTGTCAGTGGCAAGGTACCAAAGTGCTCACCTCATGGCCTACTGGATACATCAGCCTTCTCACTCCTGTCTAAATCTTCCATTTGTTCTTCTCTTTTCTAGCCAGCCTAATATACTAGAAGCACAGGATTTGGCATGGAAGTGGAGAGAGAAACCTAGATTTGAGTTACTGTCCTACTGCTTCCCAGTTGTGTGATTTTGGTCTGATTACTTATCTTCTGAGTGTTTTTTTCAACACTAAACTAAACATAATAATAGCTGTTCTTTCTCACAGGGTTATTGTATGCTGCAGATATCATAATGTGTGTGAAAGAACACTAAACTCTACAATGTAGTGTAAGTATGTTATCAACCAGTCAAACATTAACTGGCCATAGTGTGAAACAAATACATAGTAACAACAACAACAAAAAAAAGCAGTTGCCATCTAGTCAACTCCAACTCATGGTGACCGCATGTGTTTCAGAGTAGAACTGTGTTCCATAGGGATTTTAAAGACTGATTTTTTTTGGAAGTACATTGCCAGGCCTTTCTTCTCAGGCACCTCTGGGTAGACTGGAATCTCTAACCTTTCGGTTAGCAGCCAAATATATTAACTGTTTACACCACCCAAGGACTCCAATAATAAGTGTAACCCGAAACTAAACAGCAAAACCTGTTGCTGTCAAGTCGATTCCGACTCATAGCGACCCTATAGGACAGAGTAGAACTGCCCCAGAGGGTTTCCAAGGAGCGGCTGGTAGATTCAAACTGCCGACCTTTTGGTTAGCAGCCATAGCTCTTAACCACTGCACCACCAGGGCCCCAGAAGTTATTAAAGATACAAAAAAAAGTCAAAAAGATAAATCAGCCAAAAAAAGCCTTTCTCCTTAATATTATATTGAAGTTTCAAAAGCTTTCTAATTATAGTAGGTCAGATTTTCTTGCATGAATTAGGATAAAACATGAGAAAAATACAGAAGATCTTGACAATGGCAATGAAAAAACTAACATGAATAATGAAGGTGTGCCAAGGTTCTAATATGTGAATGCACCAGTGAGCCACATTATTATAATAACTTGAGAACAGGGGTTAAGTAAATGTACTTGGGAATAAATACTTAGTTATTAATATTGTATCTGTGTTTTTAGGTCTTTGTAACTTTGTCATAGATTTTTATAACTTGACAAGAACACGGACTCAAATATAGTGTATGCTATTTTGTCAGTTGAATTAATTTTTAAATGCTGTGTTTCAGATTTTAGGTTCAGAATGCATGTTTACAAATTCTGCATAGAATAGCTAATTTGGAACCCAAGTCAACCAAATGTTATTTCATACTATTCGCATAAAAATTAAATTTGTTTCTGTACCTTACCAGTTCAGAGGCTCGTTTTTATGATCAAGACAGATCAATGTGGCTTAAGAAACTGTATTTTATTTCATGCTAAGAACATCATTCTGACCCTAAATTAATACGATTTTGGGCATATAATGAACCATGTACAAATCTTTGATCTAAAAATAAATCAGAACATTTGTCCACACAAAAACTTGTATACATGAATGTTCAGAACATTATTCGTAACAGCCAAAAGGTGGAAACAACCCAAATGTCCATCTACTGATTAATGGATAAATAAAATGTGGTATATCCATATGATGGAATATTATTTGTCAATAAGAAGGAACAACTGATACATGCTACAACTTGAATGAACCTTGAAAACATGATGCTAATGTTCTCATTAAAAGAAGCCAGACACAAAATGTCACATATTGTATGATTCCATTTATATGAAAAGATCAGAATAGGCAAGGTCATGGAGACAGAAAGTAGATTACTGGTTGCCAGGTACTTGTTCGGGAGGGGACAGAATGGAGTGACTTCTACGGGGTATAGGGTTTGTTTTAGCGGTGATGAAATGTTCTAAAATTAGATTGTGGTTTTGGGTGCACAGCTTTGTGAATGTACTAAATACCACTGAATTGTACACTTTTAAAGGGTGAATTTTACGGTATATGAATCATTTCAATATAAATGTTACATAAAAAAATTAGAACCAAAATGGGAAATCATTCTGGAAGTTTAGTAGTAAATATTTTAAATACCTCAGTACTTGTTCAGGTTACTAATGATAAACGAGATATAGCATCATTTTAACACTGAAAACAGGAGAAATGTACAGTCAATAAGGTTTTTCCTTCAGTAGAAAAACAACGTAATTTAGATTTGATTTTAATATAGTAACAAACGTTTGCTGTCAAACAGTCTTAGTTTGGAGTTATTTTCATCAATGTTATTTGTTTAATAAAACAGTGATTAAAAATTGAATTGCCTTGTATTTTATTGAAAGTAAGCATTCATAATTATGACCAGAAATAGGAGAATACATCCCATTTTGGCATACTTTAAATATAAAACATTTCTTTAAAATTTCAAAAAGAAATTAAAAAGGAGGGGGAATCATCTAGATAAGGATTTGGAGTGTTAAGTCCTTGTTATGGATTCAATCATGTCCCCAAAAGAGATATGTTGAAATCCTAACAAACTCCCTCTCCTCTACTCCCCCATATGTGACCGTGATTTGGTTTGGAAGTAGGGTCTTTGAAGATGTCATTGGTTAGGTTAACATGAGGTTATACTGAAATAAGGTGGTTAATCCTATATGACTGGTATCCGTATAAAATAGGAGAAGATACACAGACAGGGAGACAGGAAAGATGCATGTGATGCTGCAGCTGCAAGCCAAGGAATGCCTGGAGCTACCAGAAACTAGGAGAGAGGCAAGGAACAGATTCTTCTTCAAAGCCTCAGAAAGAATCGACACTGCCGACACCCTGATCTCAGACTCTCAGCCTCCAGAACTGTGAGACAATACATTTGAGTGTTTAAAGCCACCCACTTTGTGGTATTTTGTCACAGCAGCCCTAGGAAACTAATACAGTACTTAACTAAAAATGAGGAATTCAAGTTAAAATTACTTCCCAACCATAATTATAATCTTTCTTACTTCAGTAACAGTATGAAAAATTTGATATGTTTAGGTGAAATGAGGCTGAAGCCAAAGAATATTAATAGAATCACTGTCAATTTCCTAAATGTTCATTTATTCAAAAAATATCAAGTGCCTATTATGTGTTAGGCACTCTGCTAGGTGCTAAAGATACCTAAATGAAAGATGTTACCTTCAAGAAACGTTTTTAATCGGGAAGACCAATAAGGATGAAACATTCACTATAGAGTGTGCCAATGACATAAACGTATACACGGAAGCAATATTAATATACCTAACTTAGCTGGGAGTGGTCAGGGAAGGTTCTCTGAGGAAATGAGTTGTCTTAAGACATAAATAAAAGGAGGTCTAGATGGAAAAAGAAAGGAAAGCTCCTAGGCAGAGGGAACGTTCAAAGTCTCAGAGTTTTGGAAACCACCAGTGCTTGGCTGCAGTGTAGTGTTAGGGAGAGAGAGGTAAAAAGGGGAGAGGAGAGTGTAATAAAGTATTACATGTAAATACACTTGGTAGAGCTTGCCTAGAAAAAAAATTCTTGAGAATCCCGCCCCTAGTTATTTTTATTAGATTATTATATATAACATTATAATAAAATATATAATAACATTCTAATAAAAACAACTTGAAACATACTACTTGGTGTGAACTCCCCATGCTCTTAGCTCTTAAAGAGCTATGAACTAAAATTTACATTGTAAACATGGAAAAATGTAAACTAATAAAATTAATACCAGTGTGCTGTGTGATCTTTATCTTTTAAATAAAATAACCTGTCAGAGACTAGGGAGCCCTGGTGGCAAAGTGGTTAAGAGCTCCGCTGCTAACCAAAAGGTCAACAGTTCAAATCCACCAGCTGCTCCTTAGAAACCCTATAGGGCAGTTCTGTCCCATCCTGTAGGGCCACTATGAGTCGGAATCGACTTGACAGCAATGGTTTTGGGTTTTTTTTTTGTTTTTGGGTGGCGCAGTGGTTAAGTGCTTGGCTGCTAACTGAAAGGTCAGCGGTTCAAACCCACCAGCCACTTCTCAGGAGAATAATGTGGCAGTTTGCTTCCATAAAGATTACAGCCTTGTAACCCCAATGGGACAGTTCAACTCTGTCCTATACAGTTGCGATGAGTTGGAATCGACTCTACAGCAGTGAATATCAGAGACTAGAAGGAAGAAGGTTACAATGGATAAAAATGAAGATAAATTTTAGGTGGGGGGAGGCAGGAAGTTAACCTTCATACTTGAGGTTCTCAACTTTCTTAGTGAAATAGGAAGGAAGGAGGGCTGTGTGATAACGAGTTGGGCATGAGAAAAAGAAGCAAGTTTGTAATCACTGCAGAGGGAAAGTAAAGATGAAACCAAATACAGACTTAACACATATTCGAGTTACACAGAAATGTACTTAGGACCGTCTTTTTTTTTTTTTTTTGGTACATCTTAGTAATATGTACTACACACACTGTTGCAGCATGTAGTTTGCTGATATTATCATTCTCAGATGATCACTTCTAGATGTTTACATGTAATGTTCCCAACCTCCAAACGCAAAGATCGAATTTATAAAGATACTAGTAATAAAAGACAATAATAATGAAAACCTAAAAAAAAAAAAAGGTATTCGACTTATGTCATGACCGACTTACCATGGAGTCATCGGAATGGAACCCTGTTGTAAATTGGGGACTACCTGCATAAGAAAAAAGGTCTTGTTAAGGGCCTATGGTAGGAGATCACGAATTTGTAGAAGCATTTTTCCATGTGGTTGTATTATTTTTTTCCTCAGCATTTAGAAGCCTTAAATACATGTTTTATCT
Organism: Trichechus manatus latirostris; assembly: GCF_000243295.1. NCBI lineage: Eukaryota > Metazoa > Chordata > Mammalia > Sirenia > Trichechidae > Trichechus > Trichechus manatus. The sequence goes on from NW_004444007.1 coordinate 3,995,271, forward strand.
TAATACACTTAGAACTTAATAAAGACATGCATTGCTAATCAGTGTGTGAATATGTATATAAAATAATGCTTAGAAAAATGGTACACTTAGTACATTATATTGGTACTTTTTTTAGTGTAAAACTAACAACTCTTAAACAAATTAATGTTTCCGTCTAAAGAAACTCAATTGACAGAAGAAAAAATTTATATGCCAGACGAGAGAAGGGAGCACAGAAAGAAATGAGGAAGAGAGAGAGGCGTTTAAAATGTATCAAGTTTCATTCGGTAGGTATTTCTAGAGAACCTACTATGCATCAGGCTCTGATCTCGGCATTACGGATAAAACTTAATTGATCTTCATACTTTGCTTTTTCCTCAGGAGTACCTAAGCATGTAAAACTAATGAGAGAAGCTGCCTGGGCTGGAGGCCAAAGCCTTGCTCAATTAGATTCTTTTTCTCTTTCCCTCCATCTCTTACCCCGTACCCACCCAGGATACTCCAGATGGCTCTTGTGGGTACCCCTAGTGTTGTTTTAGCACAGTTTGAAAAACCAAAAGTTTAATGACTATTGGCACTAAAGCCTCATAAGAGTAATAATCGTGTAAAACAAACAATCTGAAATATGTTAGGGGCAAATGTAAATACAAGCATTCAGATGAAGAGAATCTGGCTTGACAGCAGACATGTGATAAAGACATAAGAATTTCAGTTACCTGACATCTCAGTGTAAGCCAGTCATGTGCTTATGGTTGCCCACAGAACCTATAGTTATGCTCTGAAAGAATAGAAGTACATTATGCAGAACAAGGCAGTTGTATGTTCCTCATTTCCTCTAGGTAGACCACAGCTAGAGTGTGTTTTTTAACAGCTTTGTTAAGATATAATTGACATACAATAAATTGTACACATTGGAAGTATATAATTTGATAAATGTTGGCATATGTACACACCCATGATACTATTACCACAATGAAGGTAATGAACATATCCATTACCCTAAAAGTTTCCTTGTGCTTCTTTGTAAGTCCTCTCTCCTGCACTCCCTCAGTCCTTTTTCTCCTTGTGCTTAGGAAACCACTAATACACTTTCTGTCACTACAGATTAGTTTGCATTTTCTAAAATTTTGTTTAAATAGAAGCATACAGTATGCTCTCTCTTTTGGGGAGAGGGGCCTGGCTTCTTTCGGATCCCTGGTGGCACAGTGGTTAAAGCACTCACCTGCCAACCAAAACGTTGGCAGTTTGAACCCCGCTCCTCATGAGAAAGATGTGGTAGTCTGCTTTCTTAAAGATTAACAGCTTTGGAAACCGTATGGGGCAGTTCTACTCTGTCTTGTAGGGTTGCGATGAGTTGGAATCCACTTAACAGCAGTGGATTTGATTTGGTTTTGGTTTTTCTGGCTTCTTTTATTTGGCATAATTATTTTGAGATTTATGTATGTTGTTGCATTTATCAGTAGTTCATTCTTTTTAATTGCTAAGTCATATTTCATTTTAAAGATATATCACAATTTCTTCATTCACCTGTCAGTGAACATTTGGGTTACTTCTGGTTTTGGGCTATTATAATTAAAAACTGCTATGAACATTCTTTACAAGTCTTTGCATAGACATATGATTTCCTTTCTCTTGGGTAAATACCTAGGAGTGGAATAGCTGGATCATATGGTATATATATGTTTAGCTTTTTAAGAAACTGACAAACTTTTCTCATTTTATACCCCCACCAGTAGTGTATGAGAGTTCCAATTCCTCTCAACCTTTTATTGTCAGTGTTTTCAATTTTAGCCACTCTCATAGGTATATATGCATGTAAAAGCTGGACAATGAATAAGGAAGATCGAAGAAGTATCAATGCATTTGAATTATGATGTTGGTGAAGAATATTGAATATACAGTGGACTGCAGGAAGAATGAACAAAGCTGTCTTGGAAGAAAGAAGTACAGCCAGAAAGCTCATTAGAAGCGAGGATGGTGAGACTTCATCTCACATACTTTGGAACATGTTATCAGGAAGGACCAGGTCTGGAGAAGGACATCATGCTTGGTAGAGTTGAAGGTCAGCAAAAAAGAGGAAGACCCTCAACAAGATGGATTGACACAGTGACTGCAACAATGGACTTAAGCATAACAAGGATTGTGAGGAAGGTGCAGGACTGAGCAGTGTGTCGTTCTGTTGTACATAGGGTCACTATGAGTCGGAACTGACGCAATAGCACCTAACAATAACAATAGGTGTATAATGGTATCTCTTTGTCATTTTGATTTGTATTTCTTTAATGACTAATGATATTGAGCATCTTTTCTTGTGCTTCTTTGTCATCCATACATCTTCTTTGGTGAAATGTCCATATTTTTTGCCCATTGTTTATTGGGTTCCTTTTGTCAGTATTTATTTACAGGTGACACAGATTAAATAAAACATCTACAGCAGCTTTAAAATATTTTAAAAAGTAATAAAGGCATAACAAGGGTACATATGCATAGAGGAATATGAAGAGGTTATGAAGGATTTTGTGAGATGGTGGACTTTAAGGGATTGGGGAGACAATAGTGACTTATCTAATTTTTTACTATATAAATCTGAGTATTAATTTTTTTTAGCATTAGCTGGCAGAACCATTTCAACTCCTATTGGCTAGTCCCTAAATCACTTCAAAAACTAATGGTTTGCTACTATGCACCTCTTCTCTACTCTTAAGTTCAGTGTTGTTGGTAGCTTGAAATCAACCACAGTGGGAGTATTTATCCCCAGGGAGCAATGCAAACACCACAAATCAGAGCTGCCTCCTCCCCATCCCCCAGAGCTGATTGTTGAACATTTACCAGCACACCACTGATTACCCATTGTCGTCGAGTCGATTCCAACTCTTAGTGACCCTATAGGCCAGAGTAGAACTGTCCTCTTTAAACTGCACTGACTTACTATGATGGACAATTGAAGCTTCAGTTACACAGAGAACTCACTTTTGTGAAACACTTAATTCCTCAAGAACAGATAAATATTTTTGCTACAGGGTAAGGCTTATAACTTACTGATTCCTTCCTTCTTTCTTGGAGTTTCTTTGTGTAGATCTGTTGCTACTTCCTTTTGAATAATTCCTCGTTGTGTTAGATGAGTTATTTTGAAACAGTTTCCTTCCACAAGATAGTTATATTTTTTCCCATTAGGATAATAAATATCTGATACGTTGAAAAAGTGAGGTCCAATATGGTAGCCACTCTTTACCATAATGTGGCTGTTTGAATTTAAAATTAATTTAAAAAATTAAAAATGCAGTTCCTCATTTACACCACTCAACTTCCAAGAGGATATATAAAAGTTATAGCTATGGTATAACTAAGGTGTAATAATAAAATAATTCCAGATCATTCACCAGCTCTTCTTTTCCAACAGATAGAACAATAGCAGTTTTTTTAAGAGTTATGTGTGCCCCCACTCACTATTTGCCCTTTTCTTACCCTCAGACATAATCTGTATCCTTAAATTTGTTGGTATCAATTTCTTGCTCTTTTATCACATTTTAAAAATAGTGTAAACAAGAGATGATACAAGAGGAGAGTTTATTTTAAACTCCCAAATTAGCTTTTGAAAGGCGAAGCACTTTTTGTCTAAAGTTACCAAAGATGCTGGATGTTATTGGGAAGTTAAAGTCCCCAGACTGACTCAGTAAAATACTACAACAGTCCAGAGAAGATAAAATAAACTTTAGGGGTCAAATTCTTAGTGCAAAAGATAGAGCTACATGCATGAAACCCAAAGGGATCTACATAAATGGAAAAACATACCATGCTCATGGATAGGCAGACTCAACATTGTGAAAATGTCAATTCTACCCAAAGCAATTTGCAAATACAATGCAATCCCGATCCAAATACCAACAACATTTTTCAAGGAGATAGAAAAACTAATCACTAACTTTATATGGAAAGCGAAGAAGCCCCGAATAAGTAAAGCACTACTGAAGAAGAAGAATAAAATTGGAGGACTCACACTACCTGACTTCAGAACCTACCACACAGCTACAGTAGTCAAAACAGCCTGGTACTGGTACAAGGACAGATACATTGACCAATGGAACAGAATTGAGAACCCAGATGTAAATCCATCCACCTACGGTCACCTGATCTTC
>NW_004444007.1:4001343-4006897 GCF_000243295.1 Trichechus manatus latirostris
TAGAAATTTTTGAAATGGTGTATCTTTGGCTATGTGTATTTTCACCAAAAAAAAAGGTTGAGAAGTTAGAGGGTTAATATGTTGTGGGGTTGTTAACCAATGTCATAAAGCAACGTGTACTACTGTTTCATGAGAAACTATTTGTTCTGTAAGCCTTCACCTGAAGTACAATAAAATATAAAAAATTAAAAAAAAAAAAAAGAGCTACAGCCAAGGTTGAGTGTTCATTTTTTTTTTTTTTTCCAATTAAAAATACTACAAGAAACTGGTCAAGGACTGAAAAAGGAATACAAATCATCTTGAATTTTAGGGTCTAAATGAAAAGCATATTCATTTAAAATGTAGAAACATCATACATATGACTTTCAATAACGTTTTTGATTCTGTCTCATGGAATTCAAAAAGAAGTTAAAAAAAATGTGCACCTAATCCAGGTACTCAGGTACTAGTAAGGAAGTGAAACCATTTAAAGTGATACGTATAAACAATAGCATTTGGTACTAACTGGAGGGACCTAAGAAATAATTTTTAAACCAGTCAATGCCTTATGTAATCTCTTACCAATAAATTGAACAAGATAGAAGAAACTTCATTGAGTTAATCAGTTAGCAGGTACAGATTTCTTTTAATTAAAAAATGAGAAGGGAATACAAAGTCCCCAGGAGTTAACTTCTTTCTCTCTCTAGGAACATAACATTTTATGAAGGAGATAGAATAATTTCATGTGAAAAATACTTAAGAATATATGAAACTAATATATGGAATAGAAAACTTCCTGTTGGGCATTTCCACAATGAAAATTAGATAAATCACTATTTTCACCCCAATCCTTTGTCCTGATTTCCAAAATCAGTTCCTCTCCTGACTGACCAACTTGGGTGAATATATTTTCCCAGTCACCAAGATTGAATATACTGGAGTAATCTTTGTCTTTCCACCCTTCTTTTTCATTATGGGTCTCCATTTGTGTTTAGCCCTTCAAATGTAAACTACACCTTAAATTTCATAACATTTTATATGTCTGAAAATATTTTCATCATTATTGTATAGTTTATTTGCATAACCACTCTATGAGTTATTACCATTTCATCATTTAATAAGTACTTATTAAGGACCTAAAAGGTGACTGGCATGTAAATAAGGAGGTAGAATCAGACAGGTTAAATGACTTGCCAAAGGTGACAGGACCGCAATTACCAGTCCTGTGATTCTAATGTCAACATTCTTTTCATTACACTGTGATGCCTCTCATCATCTCATATTTGGTCCATTACTGTAGCTCCCTAGTGAGTTTCTCTGCCTCTACCCTTTCTTCTCTAGTCCATCTTGCATATCACCATCATATTCATTTTTTTAAAACACAGCTTTCATTATAATGTACCAATACAAAGAAGTTTTCAATCGTTTCCTATTGTATAGTGGATAAAAATCAAAACTTTATCTCTGCTTTTATACATTGAATCTCTTCTCTAATCAAACTGGGCTCCTCATGTTCCTTTGAACATACTTTCGACTTTCCTGAGTATGCTTTCAAGATCCTCAGACTTTACTTTAGCAGTGTTTTCTTTCTTTGAGTTAAAAATCCGTGAGTGACAGGAAGTTATTGCAGGGGACCTGGAAATGTATGTAACAAGCATTATCTATGGACTAACAAATGTACTGATGACTAAGGTATGCCTGACCCAAGTCATGATATTTTCAATCCCCTCATATGCGTGCAAAAGCTGGACAATGAATAAGGAAGACCAAAGAAGATCTGATGCCTTTGAATTATGATGTTGGCAAAGAACGCTGAATATACCATGGACTGCAGAAGAATTAACAGTCTGTCTTGGAACAAGTACATCCAGAGCGCTCTCTATAAGCGAGGATGGCAAGACTTCGTCTCACGTACTTTGGACATGTAATCAGGAGAGACCAGTCCGTGGAGAAGGACATCATGCTTGGTAAGGTGGAGGGTCATCAAAAGAGAGGAAGACCCTCAATGAGATGGATTGACACAGAGACTGCACCAATGGGCTTAAACATAGCAACAATTGTGAGGATGCCACAGGACTGGGCAGTGTTTCGTTCTGTTGTACATAGGGTCGCTATGAGTCAGAACCGACTCAACAGCACATAACAACAACAAACAAATGTACAACAACTACCTGTGTGTTTTGGAAGAAGAGAGCAGGGAGCACCCAGTAAGATTTCTGACATTAAAAAGTTCTCCCAACTCCTCAGACAAAGATTAGACTGGATTATGGGACATAAAATGATACTCGTGAAGAGTGCTTCTTAGCTCAAGTAGATGCATGAGACTAAATGGGCAGCTCCTGTCCGGAGGTGAGATGAGAAGGCAGAGAGGGTCAGGAGCTGGTTGAATGGACACGGGAACTCAGGGGTGGAAAGGAGGAGTGTCCTGTCACAGTACAGGGAGAGCAACTAGGGTCACATAACAATGTATGTATAAATTTTTGTATGAGAGACTAGCTTGAATTGTAAACTTTCACTTAAAGTACAAAAACAACAAAAAATGTTTTCTGGAGTTCCATTTATTTTGATGGAAACTAGGTGGTTTTGACCATGCTTCTGCTGAGAGCAACTAGAAAACTTGTACAAAAAAACAAAGCAAACAAACAAAAACATAAGGACACTGGAAATCAGTGAAGATTGCAGGGCCAAGATCTAGGAGAAGACAGGTTGGAGAGATGCCCACAACATTTGGGGTCCTCTTCCTTTTAGAGGCATCTGGCTCTTCCAAAAGCGTTTTTTACAGGTTCACAGAACTGAGTGGGGGTGGGAAGGGAGAAAAATTGGAGTTTAGTGGCGCAGTTGTTAAGAGCTATGGCTGCTAACCAGAAGGTCAGCAGTTCAAATCCACCAGCCACTCCTTGGAAGCCCTATGGGCAGTTCCACTCTGTACTGTAGGGTCGCTATGAGTCAGAATTGACTCTAGGGAAACGGGTTTTGGTGTTTTTAGGGAGGAGATAAACACCTCAGGCTTCAGTTGAGATCCTTAAGGACCGCACTGTAGGTGTTAGGGTGAACTGAAAACTTGCAGGGACTGAATCACCTCAGGCCCTAGATGATCTAAGTCTGCTACTGCTCCAGTCTAGCTGCCTAACAAACAAAAGAAATCCTCTTCTAGAGGAAAGTATTGCTATCCAGGGTCTCAAAATATCTTTACAATATTTTATATATAATATCCAGCACACAAGGAGCTCTGATGGCTCAGTGGTTAAGCACTTAGCTGTTAACTGAAAAGTTGGTGGTTCGAACCCACCAGCTGCTCCTCGTGAGAAAGATGTGGCAGTATGCTTCTGTAAAGATTACAGCGTTGGAAACACTATGGTGCAGTTCTGCTCTGTCCTGTAGGGTTGCTATGAGTCAGAATCAACTCAGAGGCAGTGGGTTTGGTTTTTTGGTTTGGATCCAGCACACATAAAAAAGAATCATGTATATGAAAAGATATGACAAACCAGAGAAACAACAGACCACAGAAGCAGAACTCACTGGGATTATCGCAGACTTAAAGAACAAAAACAAAAACTATGAATAATATACTCAGGAACTTAAAATTTAAGAGTCAGAATTTTATCACAAAATGGAAACACAACGAACCAAACAGTAATTCTACAATTAATAGATATAACAAATTAAAAACTCAGTGGGTAGATGTAATAGCACATTATACAGAATGAAAACCAAATCAAACCCACTGCTGGAAAGATGATTCTGATTCGTAGCCACTCTATAGTACAGGGGGTACTATTGGGCTTAAACCACCGACTTTTTGGTTAGCAGCAGAGGAGCCACCGTGGCTCCTTCATTATACAAAGCTGGAGACAAAATTAGGGAAGTACAAGAAAGTTCATAAGAAAATATACAAGAAGATTTACAAAGAGATAAAAGGATGGGAAAATGGAGAAAATAAAAAAAAATGGAGGCGCTATATCAGATAGAGTAAATTAAAGACCGAGGAGGAGAGGAGTGAGTAATGGAACAAAGTAATATTTGAAGACATTTCTAAAATAAAAGGCATCATACCACAGATTCTAGAAGCACTCACTCCAAACCTCAAGCAAGAAAAGGGCAAAAAAAATCACACCTGGGCACATCATAGTAGAAAACAGAAGAAAATTTTAAGCATCCAGAGGAAAAAGATAAATTACCTTCAAGTGAAAGACAATAAGTAAGCCTTACACCTACTTAGCAACTGAAACAATGCTATCTTCAAATTCCTGAAAGAAAATACTGCCAACTTGGAATTTCATATTCAGGAAATGTAACTTCCAAAATATAAGGCAAAATAAAGATATTTTCAAACAAAAGCTGAGAATTCATCGTTATCATACCTGCCCTGGAGGAAAAAGTAGCTTTGAAGGGAGAAAAGTGATCTCAGATTGAAGCTTTGAGATTTAACAAGAAATATACAGCAATGAAAAGGGCAAATATATGGGTAAATACTAATGAATACTAACTTCATAAAACAATGCTAATATGTTGTAGAGTTTATATAGATTTAAAATGATAATAATAACATAAATGAGAGGAGAGGGGTAAATAGAATTAAAGTAGTCTGTGGTGTTCACACTGTCCAAACCTGTTGCCATTCAGTTGATTCCGACTCATAGAGTCCCTATAGGACAGAGAACTGCCCCGGAGATTTTCCAGGGAGCAGCTGGTGGATTCCAACTGCTGACCTTTGGTTAGCAGCTGAATTCTTAACCAGTACGCCACAAGGGCTCCTTATGTTGTCTAGGAAGTGGTAAAAGTACTAATATACACTAGGTTTTTAGAAGCCAAGGATGCACATTCTGATTTCTAGAATCATTAATAAAGAATAGTAAAATAAAATGTAACTAAAAGCTAATAAAAAGAAAAAATGAAGTGGTGAAACTAGAGAAAAAAACACTGTAAGAGGTGGTTGTTGTTAGGTGCTGTGGAGTCGGTTCAGACTCATAGCAGCCTTATGTACAACAAAACGAAACGCTGCCCGGTCCCGCGCCATCCTCACAATTGTTGCTATGTTTGAGCCCATTGTTGGCAGCCACTGTGTCAGTCCATCTCATTGAGGGTCTTTCTCTTTTTTGCTGCTCTTCTAGTTACCAAGCATGATATCTTTCTCCCAGGAATGGCCCCTCCTGATAACATGTCCATCCTCGCTTCTAAGGAGCATTCTGGCTGTACTTCTTCCAAGACAGATTTGTTCATTCTTCTGGCAGTCCATGGAATATGCAGTATTCTTCTCCAACACCACAGTTCAAAGGGATGAATTCTTCTTTAGTCTTCCTTATTCATTGTCCAGCTTTCACATGCATATGAGGCGATTGAAAATACCATGGCTTGGATGAGGTGCACCTTAGTCCTCAAGGTGACATCTTTGCTTTTTAACACTTTAAAGAGGTCTTTTGCAGCACATTTGCCCAGTGCAGTGTGTCATTTGATTTCTTGACTGCTGCTTCCATGGGCATTGATTGTGGATGCAAGTAAAATGAAATCCTTGACAACTTCAATCTTTTCTCCATTTATCATGATGTTGCTTATTGGTCCAGTTGTGAGGATTTTT
>NW_004444007.1:4006997-4096040 GCF_000243295.1 Trichechus manatus latirostris
TCATGATGTTGCTTATTGGTCCAGTTGTGAGGATTTTTGTTTTCTTTATGTTGAGGTGTAATCCATACTGAAGACTGTGGTCTTTGATCTTCATCCAGAAGTGCTCCAAGTCCTCTTCACTTTCAGCAGGCAAGTTTGTGTCACCTGCGTATTGCAGGTTGTTAAATGATTCTTCCCCCAATCCTGATGCTGTGTTCTTCTTCATATAGTCCAGCTTCTTGGATTATTTGCTCAGCATACAGATTGAATAAGTATGGTGAAAGGATACAATCCTGATGTACATTTTCCTGATTTTAAACCACCTAGTATCCCCTTGTTAGAATGATTGCCTCTTGGTCTATGTACAGGTTCTGCATGAGCACAATTAAGTGTTCTGGAATTCCCTTTCTTTGCAACGTTATCCATAGTTTGTTATGATCCACACAGTCAAATGCCTTTGCATAGTCAATAAAACACAGGTAAACATCTTTCTGGTATTCTCTGCTTTTAGCCAAGATCAATCTGACATCAGCAATGATAACCCACGTTCCACATCCTCTTCTGAATCTGGCTTGAATTTCTGGCAGTTCCCTGTGGATGTACTGCTGCAGCCATTATTTAATTATCCTCAGCAAAATTTTACTTGCATGTGATATTAATGATATTGTTGAATAATTCATGCAGTCTGTTGGATCACCTTTCTTTGGTTAGGCACAAATATGGATCTCTTCCAGTCATTTGGCCAGGTAGTTGTCTTCCAAATTTCATTGCATCTGTTTGTTGAAACATCTCAATTGGTATTCCCTGAATTTTTGGAGCCTTGTTTTTCACCAATGCCTTCAGTGCAGCTTGGACTCCTTCCTTCGGTACCATCAGTTCTTGATCTACCTCCTGAAATGCTACCTCCTGAAATGGTTAAACGTCAACCCATTCTTTTTGGTACAGTGACTCTGTATTCCTTCCATCTTCTTTTGATGCTTCCTGCATCATTCAGTATTTTACCCATAGAATCCTTCAATGTTGCAGCTTGAGGCTTGGATTTTTTCTTCAGTTCTTTCAGCTTGAGAAATGCCAAGTGTGTTCTTCCTTTTTGGTTTTCTAACTTCAGGTCTTTGCACATGTCATTATAGTACTTTACTTTGTCTTCTTGAACTGCCCTTTGAAATCTTCTGTTCAGGTCTTTTACTTCATCATCTCTTCCATTTGCTTTAGCTACTCTACATTCAAGAGCAAGTTTGAGAGTCTCTTCTGACATCTATTTTGGCCTTTTCTTTCTTTCCTGTCTTTTTAATGACATTTTGCTTTCTTCATATACGATGTCTTTGATGTCCATCCCAGAACTCGTCTGATCTTCAGTCATTAGTGTTCAATGCGTCAAATATATTCTTGAGACGGTCTCTGAATTCAGGTGGGGTATAGTCAAGGTCATACTTTGGCTCTTGTGGACTTGTTTTAATTTTCTCCAGCTTCCGTATTTATTTTTTTTGAGGTCTGTGTTAGTCATCTAGTGCTGCTGTAGCAGAAATACCATAAGTGGATGGCTTTAACAAAGAGAAATTTATTCTGTCACAGTCTAGTAGGCTACAAGTCCAAATTCAGGGCATCAGCTCCAGGGGAAGGCTTTCTTTCTGTGTAGGCTCTGGAAGAAGGTCCTTGTCATCAATCTTCCCCTGGTCTAGGAGCTTCTCCGCGCAGGAACTTTGAGTCCAAAGGATGCACTCTGCTCCCAGCGCTACTTTCTTCGTGGTATGAGGTCCCCCCATCTCTGCTGGCTTCCCTTTCCTTTTATCTCTTGTAAGATAAAAGGAAGTGCAGGCCACACCCCGGAGAAACTCCCTTTACATTGGATCAGGGATGTGACCTTAGTAAGGGTGTTACAATCACACCCTAATTCTCCTTAACATAAAATTACAATCACAAAATGGAGGACAACCACACAATACTGGGAATCATGGCCTAGCCAAGTTGACATATATTTTGGGGGGACACAGTTCAGTCCATGACAAGGTCTATTTTAATTTGTGAAGATAACACAATTAGAACAGTAGCTGTGACTGGTATCACCACATGATTAAACTTTACAATAATCTGTCAGTCTTCACTACCCATTTGGTTTTTACACGGTCATCCTCTATGACCCATTTGGTGACCACATGGGCAATTTAAGTAGGAATGTGGTGTGAATCACCATGCTGGCATATAATGGCATGAATCTGTGCAATTTTCCCAGGGATGTGGTACAGCTTTTCATTTACTACTTGTAGAGGAAGTGGTAGAGAGCAGTTCTGAGCTACTACCAAACACTTCCTGCTGTAACAGCCCATGGCGTCAGGAAACCAAAATGAAGATTGCTTCAGTTATTAGAATATATCTATTCTTAGCATACTGGAACTGGAGAAATAACTAGATTATGGGTCCCTCTGGACCCTCTGGACCAAGTGTTGGCAAGACTCAGGCCAAGACTCCATCTGTCACTTGACTTCCTTAGGTCCCTATTCTGACCAGTTGTCCGGGGTAGAGTTTTGGCTCTCTAGAGATTAGCATAAACTCATAGATGGTATCTAATAAGCCCCAAGAATTCTGTGTATTTTCTTTTCTCTAGTAAATGGCCGCTGGTCCCTCTGGAAGAAGCTTAGGGCAGTGATTCCCTAGCTTGTCTTCTCACTGGAATTATCTGGGGAGTTAAAAAACAAACAAACAAACAAAACTGATGCCTGGGTCTCACCCCCAGAGATTATGATTTAATTGGTCTGGGGTGTGGCCTGGATTTAGAATTCTAAGGAGTTCTTATATGGAGACAAGTTTGGGAACCACTGAATTAGGGGAAATTTCATGGTATAAAGCTGTGGCTGCATTGCAGGGTTCCAGTCTCTCCCTACATCAGTGAAGGAACCCCAAGTCTGTGAACTTTTAGAGGCTTCACATTTCAGTACAACACAGGTTACTTTCCAGAATTTTCCCACCTACATGTGTCAAGCAGCACTTTAGTAGGTTTCATAATCCATTTCATTTCTAGGACTCTGTGATCATTTAGCCATCGCCACCTTTCCTTGTGGGTCATAATACTCTAGTTAACAGTCTCTCCTTTGGCTTATTGTGGTAATTGTGCCCACTTTGTCTCTCATGGCTATCTGCCATCATGTGACCTCTACCATTTTGGGATTCTGTTATTCCCATTGAAATCAGGGAACTCAATTCCACAACAACATTCATCACCATCATCTCTGGCAAACAGAAGACAGCCCCCTTCAGAGCTCTTTGGGAATGCTGGTGCTTCCATCACCAGTGTGTTTTTGAATAACTTGTTGAAAGCTGAGGATGGTTAAGTAGGCTTTATACTTCCTCCTCTACAGTATGCCAGGGAATTTCTGGCATTTTGACATTACTTGTAGGCCATTATTTAGACCAAGCCTCATCCTAGCAAACTGTTAATGCTAACATATTAAATCTTGATTCTCAGGTGAGTGCATCCATATCAATAAATGTGTGTAATACCTAATATTTATTCCCCCTTGGTGTAATACCCTTAGAATCCACTTTCATATGTACTCCTCAGACTCCTGTTGATCTAAGCAACAAGGTCTTTAACTTGTGTGTAGGCTGTCTCTTCCCAGAGCAGGGGTTGTACTTCTCTGACAGGGCTATGTTGGGATTTAACTGGAAGCAATGGGAGGTGGTGAGGGTAAGTTCTGAGAACAGGTATTAGCTTGTGAGGAAACTACCCTAAGTACAGTCATTGAAGGCCTCTATGCAGAGGAGGCTGGTTTCCTCAGACAAGAGACGAAGTTCAGAGGAATCTGGAGGTTCAGAGTTCTCGGCTTCATTTTTGCATACCCAAACGTTCTCATCCTATATCCTAGGGTCTCACTCCTTCTCCACCAATGGTCTAAACTTAGAGTAAGAAAACTGGAACAACTGAGTATTTAATTGGTGCTACAAATTTACCATTTCTGACCTATGATTACAGAAGATGAGGAACTCTTTCAAAGCTGCAGTGGAGGCATTCTGGTTCTCACATGTATTAATTATATATTCATAGTTTTTATACTTTTCTTTTTCCTGTATACATTCTGTCTAGGACCATAGAGAAGCCACATGGATCTATAATCTTTATAATTACTATGATTGCCATGGTGACACTTTCTCTTCACCATCCCTCCATTCTGTGCTATCACTGGTAATTAATCTGAGTAATCATAATGGTATTATAAGCCACAGATTACCTGTGGTCCCTTTCCATATAGCAATGAGGTTATTCTTGTGATTGGTTTTAGATATATCTATATCTTCAGTCCAATTCTAGAGTCTATTTCCTCTAGCAACTCCTGGTATCAATTACTGTATCAGGGCCTTAAGAGGAAATAGAAGACACACTCAAAATTATTTAAGGAAAGAAAAGATTGGTAAATTGGATTAAATTGAAATTAAAAACTTCTGTTCATCAAAAGACATCATTAAGAAAATGAAAAGACAACCACATTATGGGAAAAGATATTTGCCACACATATCCAGGACTCATATCCAGAATATATAAAGTCCTTGTCCTGGTTGTCTAGTGCTGCCATAACAGAAATACCACAAGTGGATGGCTTTAACAAAGAGAAATTTATTCTCGCACAGCCTAGTAGGCTACAAGTCCAAATTCAAGGCATCAGCTACAGGGGAAGTCTTTCTCTGTTGGCTCTGGAGAAAGGTCCTTGTGATGCATCAGTCTTCCCTTGGTCTGGGAGAATCTCAGTACAGGGACCTCTGGTCCAAAGGACACACTTTGCTTCTGGCACTGCTTTCTTGGTGGTATGAGGTCCCAATGTGTCTCTGCTCGCTTCTCTCTCTTATATCTCAAAAGAGATTGGCTTAAGACACTCTCCAATCTTGTAGACCTCATCAGTGTAACTGCTGCTAATCCATCTTATTACATTATAGTGATAGAGTTTACAACACATAAGGAAATCACATTAGATGATAAAATGGTAGACAATCATACAATACTGGGAATCATGACCTAGCCAAGTTGACAGATATTTCTGGGGGACACAATTCAATCCATGAGAGTCCTAAAATAAGAAAAAGACTGAACCAATAGAAATATGAGCAAATGACTTGAACAAACACTTCAAAAAAGAGGATATCCAAATGGCAAATCATTTAACAGTGTACAAGTGCAGTAGTCATCAGGAAAATGCAAATTAATGCCACATGAGATACCACTACATACCCATCAAAATGGCTAAAATTAAAAAAACTGACTATACCAAGTATTGGCCAGGTTGTAGAGAAAATGACTTTCATACAGTGTTGATGGAGACTTAAAAATTGGAAAACTGTCATTCTCTATAAAATTTGAACATATACATACCCAATGACCAAGGAATTTTAATCCTAAGTATATATTCAACAAGTATGTATGCACATGTGCACTAAGAGACTTTTAAAAGAATGTTCATGACACCATTTTTAATTAATAGCCCCGAAGTAGAAACAACTCAAATATCAGTAACCAAATGGATAACATGGCCACTTCCCTTAACATTTTAAGCCCTTATTCTAAAATAATAATAATAATAATAAAATTGATAAATATACTTGGTTTATTTATATAATGGAATACATCTATGAATGTGAACAAACTACAGCACACAATAACATGAATGAATCTCACAAATATTATGGTGAGAATACACACTATATTTCACATTTATGTAAGATTCAAAAACAGGTAAAAGTGCCAGGGTTAGAAGTTAGAGGAGTTACTTTTGGTGAAGAGGGACAGGATAGTTACTGGGAGGGCTTCTATGATACTGATAATAGTCTATTTCCTGGGGATGGGTATAAGGGTGTTTTTACTTTTGTGTGTGTGTGTGCTTTAGATGAAAGTTTACAAAGTAAATTAATTTCTCATTCAAAAATTTATACACAAATTGTTGCATGACATTGGTTGCAATCCCCTCAATGTGTCAGCACTCTCCCCCTTTCCACCCTGGGTTCCCCATTTTCATTTGTCTGGTCGTCCTGTCCTTTTCTGCCTTCTCGTCTTTGCTTTTGGGCAGGTGTTGCCCATTTGATCTCCTATACCTGATTGATCTAAGAATGACATTCCTCACGTGTGTTACTGTTTGTTTTATAGGCCTGTCTAATCTTTGGCTGAAAGGTGAACTTCAGGAGTGGCTTCAGTTCTGAGTTAGAAGGGTGTCCAGGGGCCATATTCTCAGGGGTTCCTCCAGTCTCTGTCAGACCAGTAAGTCTGGTCTTTTTTTTGTGATTTGAATTTTGTCCTACATTTTTATCCTGCTCTGTCCAGGACCCTCTATTGTGGTAACTGTCAGAGTGATCAGTGGTGGTAGCTGGCGCCATCTAGTTCTTCTGGGCTCAAGCTGGTGGAGGCTGTGGTTTATGTGGTCCATTAGTCCTTTGGACTAATTTTCCTTTTGATTTTTGTTTTCTTCATTCTCCTTTGCTCTGGACGGGATGCGACCAAAGATGTATCTTAAATGGCTGCTTGCAAGCTTTTAAGATCCCAGATGTTACTCACCAAAGTAGGATGTAGAACATTTTCTTTATGAACTATGTTATGCCAATTGCTAGATGCCCCTTAGACCATGTCCCCGGCCCTCAGCCCCAGTAACTTGGTCCCTCAAGGTATTTGGATGTATCAAGGAAGCTTCTACGACTGTGCCCTGCTTGTGCTCTATTATGTATATGAATATACATGATGTACATACAAATATGTAGGTAAAAATATCCACAGCCTAACCTATATATGTACCTGGACATACTCCTATACGCCCTCCATCCCCTATTCAGTGTATGTACCTGCCTATGTATCTGCTTGTAAATTATTTGCTTTTACTGTTGTTGTAGGGTTGTATATGCTATAGTATTTACTGTGGTTGCCTCTTTTTTTCTTTTTTTTTCCTTCTTGTGTTCCTCTAAGTATCTTCCTTTGCCTTGGTCAAGTTGTGCTGATTTCTCCTATACAGTGTATTGTCTTTTCCTTCAACATAGTTAACACTTGTCTACTACCTAGTTAGTGATTTCCCCTCCCAGGCCCTCCCCTCTCTCGTAACCATCAAAGATTGTAACTTGCTGTGTGTAAACTTTTTCTTGATTTTATAATAGTGGTCTCATACAGTATTTTTCCTTTTTGTGATTGGCTTATTTCACTCAGTATAATGCCCTCCAGATTCATTCATGCTGTGAGATGTTTCACAGATTCATCATTGTTCCTATTGTTGTGTAGTATTCCATTGTGTATATGCACCATGATTTGTTTATCCATTCATGTGTTGATGGGCACTTAGGTTGTTCCTCCTATTGTGAATAATGCTGCAGTGAACATGGGTGTGCATAGGTCTATCATGTGACAGTTCTTATTTCTCTAGGGTATAGTCCTAGAAATGAGATTGCTGGATCATATGGTATTTCTATTTAAGGAAGCACCGTATCGTTTTCCATAGGGGTTGTACCATTTTACATTCCCACCAGCAGTGTATGAGTGTTCCAATCTCCCGACAATCTTGACAGCATTTATTGTTTTCTGAATTTTTGACCAGTGCCATTCCTGCAGGGGTGAGATGGTATCTCATCATGTTTTTGATTTGCATCTCCTAATGGCTAATGACCCTGGTGGCGTAGTGGTTAAGCGTTATGGCTGCTAACCAAAAGTTTGACAGTTTGAATCCACCAGGTGCTCCTTGGAAACCCTATGGAGCAGTTCTACTCTGTCCTATAGGGTCGTTATGAGTCAGAATCGACTCGACAGCGAGTTTTTTTTTTTTTTAATGGCTGATGATCACAAGCATCTTTTCATGTATTTGTTGGTGGCCTGAATGTCCTCTTTGGTGAAGTGTCTGCTCATTTCCTTTGCCCATTTTGTGATTGGGTTGCTTGTCTTTTTGAGTTGAAGTTTTCTGTATATTTTAGAGATTAAACCTTTATTAGATATGTCATTGCCAAAGATTTTTTCCCAGTCTGTTGGTTCTCTTTTTACGCTCTTAGAAAAGTTATTTGATGAGCATAAGTATTTAATTTTTAGGAAGTCCCAGTTATCTAGTTTATCTTCTGGACTTTGTGCATTTTTTAGTTATGCTTGATATGTTATTTATGCCATAAATTAGGGCCCCTAGCGTTGTCCCTATGTTTTCTTTCATGAACTTTATAGTTTAGGCTTTACATTTAGGTCTTTGACCATTTTGAGTTCATTTTTGTGTATGGGGTGAGTTATGGATCCTGTTTCATTTCTCTGCAAATGGATATCCAGTTGCTAGCAAAATTTGTTGAAGAGACTATCTCTTCTCCATTTAACGGACTTCAACACTTTGTTGAAGACCAGGCGTCCATAGGTGAATGGATTTATTTCTGGGTTCTCAATTCTGTTTCATTGGTCTATGTGTCTGTCGTTGTACCAGTACCAGGCTGTTTTGACTACCATAGCTGTATTTTAGGTTCTGAGATCGGGTAGTGTGAGGCCTCCTGCTTTGTTCTTCTTTTTCAGTAATGTTTTACTTATACAGAGGCTCTTTCCATTCCATAGAAAGTTGGTGATTAGTTTTTCCATGTTGTTAAAGAATGTGGTTGGAATTTGGATGGGTATTGCATTGTATCTATAGATTGCTTTGGGTAGTATTGACATTTTCACAATGTTAAGTTTTCCTATCTGTTAGCATGGTATGTTTTTCCATTTATGAAGATCTCTTTTGGTTTCTTGCAGTAGTGTTTTGTAGTTTTCTTTTTGTAAGTCTTTTACATCCCTAGTTAAGTTTATTCCTAAGTATTTTATCTTTTGGGGGGCTATTGTAAATGGTATTGTTTTCCTGATTTCCTTTCGGAGTTCTCTTTGTTAGTAGAGGAATCCACCTTAATTTTGTATGTTGATCTTGTACCCTGCCACTTTGCTGAATCCTTCTACTAGTTCCGGTAGCTTTCTTATGGATTTTCTGGGATTTTCTATGTATAGGATCATATAGTCTGCGAATAGGAATAGTTTTACTTCTTCCTTACCAATTTGGATGGCTTTGTTTACTTTTCTTGTTTGATTGCTCTAGCTAGTACTTCCAGTACAGTGTTGAAGAAGAGTGGTGATAAGGTCATCCTTGTCTGGTTCCCATTCTCTGGGGAAATTCTTTCAATCTCTCTCCATTAAGAATAATGTTGGCTGTTGGTTTTGTTAATATACCCTTAATTATGTTGAGGAATTTCCCTTCTATCCTATTTTGGTGAGAATTTTTATCAGGAATGGGTGTTGGACTTTATCAAATGCCTTTTCTGCATCAGTTGAGATGATTATGTGATTCTTTCCTTTGTTTTATTTATGTGATGGATTACATTGATTGATTTTCTAATGTTGAACCATCCTTGCATATCTGGTATGAATCCCACTTGGTCATGATGTATTTTTTTTTTTTTTTTGATATGCTGTTGAATTCCATTGGCTAGAATTTTGTTGAGAATTTTTGTGTCAATGTTCGTGAGGAATATTGGTCTATAATTTTCTTTTTTAGTGGTGTCTTTGCCTGGCTTCGGTATCAGAATTATGCTGGCTTCATGTAATGAATTCAGGAGTATTCCTTCTTTTTCTATGTTCTGGAATAGTTTGAGGTCAACTCTTCTCTGAATGTTTGGTAGAATTCTCCAGTGAAACTGTCTGCTCCTGGACTTTTTTTGTTGTTGTTGGTAGTTTTTTTTTTATGACCTCTTCAATTTCTTCTTTTGTAATGAGTCTGTTGAAATTTTCTACCTCAGTTTGTGTTAGTTTAGGTAGATAGTGTGTTTCTAGGAATTTGTCCCTTGCCTTTAAGTTTTCAAATTTTTTAGAGTACAATTTTCTTAGTATTCTGTTATGATCCTTTTTATTTCATTTGGTTCTGTTGTGATGTCACCCATCTCAATTCTAATTTGGATTATTTGCATCTTCTCCTTTTTTTCTTTTGTCAGTTCGGCCAGTGGTTTGTTGATTTTATTGATCCTTTCTGTTATGAATTGAACTGTGTCCCTCCAAAATGTGTGTCAACTTTGCTAGGCTATGATTCCCGGTATTATCTGATTGTCCACCATTTTGTCATCTGATGTGATTTTCCTATGTGTAGTAAATCCTACCTCTATAATGTTAATGAGGCAGGATTAGAGGCAGTTATGTTAATGAGGCAGAACTCAATCTACAAGATTAGATTGTATCTTGAGTCTATCTCTTGAGATATAAAAGACAGAAACAAGCAGAGAGACAGGGGGACCTCATAACACCAAGAAAGAAGTACTGGGAGCACAGGAGCATTCTTTGGACCAGGGGTCCCTATGCTGAGAAGCTCCTAGACCAGGGGAAGACTGATGACAAGGGCCTTCTTCCAGAGCCAACAGAGAAAGACTTCCTCTAGAGCCAGCACCCTGCATTTGGACTTCGAGTCTCCTAAACTGTGAGAGAATAAATTTCTCTTTGTTAAAGCCATCCACTTGTGGTATTTCTGTTATAGCAGCACTGGATAACTAAGACACTTTCAAAGAACCAGCTTCTAGTCTTGTTGATTGTTTCAATTGTTTTTCTGTTTTCTGTTTCATTTATTTCTGCTTTAATCTTTATTATTTCCTTTCTTCTGGCAGCTGTGGGCATTTTTTGCTGCTCTTTTTCTCCTTCTTGGAGTTGCAGGATTAAGGTATGGATTTGGGCCCTTTCTTTTTCTTTTGATGTGTGCATTTATTGGTATAAATTGGCCTCTGAGCACTGCTTTTGCTGTATCCCAAAGGTTTTGGTATGTTGTATTTTCAATCTCGTTTAATTTTTTTAATTTCATTTTTAATTTCTTCTATTACCCAGTAGTTTTTAAGCATGGCATTGATCAGTTTCCAAGTATTTAATTTTTTTCCTTGTTCTTCCTGCTATTGATTTCTAATTTTATGGTGTTGTGATCTGAGAAGATGCTTTGTATTATTTCAATATTTTTTAATTTATTGAGGCTTACTTTGTGGCCTACGATATGGTCTATTCTGGAGAATGATACATGTGCATTGGAGAAGAATGTGTACCGTGCTGCTGTTGTGTGGAGTGCCTGTATATGTCTATGAGGTCAAGTTGGTAGATAGTGTTATTTAGATCTTCTGTATCTTTGTTGAATTTCTTTCTAGTTGTTCTGTCATTGAAAGTGATGTGTTAAAGTGTTCTACTATTATTGTAGAACTGTC
This sequence comes from Trichechus manatus latirostris, assembly GCF_000243295.1. Lineage (NCBI taxonomy): Eukaryota > Metazoa > Chordata > Mammalia > Sirenia > Trichechidae > Trichechus > Trichechus manatus. The sequence goes on from NW_004444007.1 coordinate 4,018,146, forward strand.
TATCTCTCTTTTCATTTCTGTTAGGGTTTGTTTTATATATTTTGGAGCTGTGTCATTGGGTGTGTAGATATTTAGTATGGTTATATCCTCTTGTTGGATTGATCCCTTAATCATTGTATAATGTCACTTCTTGTGTCTTATGATAGAATTTGATTTAAAGTCTCTTTTATCAGCAATTAACATTGCCACTCCTGCTCTTTTTTGGTTACTGCTTTCTTGATATATATATATATTTTCATCATTTGATATTTAACCTATTTATGTCTTCGTGTCTAAGGTGTGTTTCTTGTAGGTAGCGTATTGATAGGTTGTGTTTTTTAATCTGTTCTGCCACTCTCTGTCTCTTGACTGCTGCATTTAACTCGCTTACATTCAGTGAGATTATCAACAGACATGAATTTACTGCTGTCATTTTGTTACACTTTTTTTTTGTGGTGTTGACAGTTTCTTTGTTCTGCTTAATTTTCTATGCTGAGTTCTTTTTGTTTATGGGTTGTCTTTTCATTTCCTTCATTTTTGTCAATGTAGTGTTTCCTGAGTCTTTTTTATTTTCTTTATTTCAGTGGTAGGTTTGTTAATTTTCTTTTTGGTTACTGTGAGGTTTACCTTTATCACCCTATGTTTAAAACAGTATGTTAATTTTAGATATTGCCTTGACTTCCTCTCCAAATGGAAGTTCTGTAAGTACACGATTTGTTCCCCCTTTTTGTTTTGAAGTTGTTGTCGAGTTCAGATTGACATTTCTGGCTCCCTGTTTTCGGTTCTGTAGCTTTATTTTACTTCTGAGGTTTTTCTATCTGTGTTGGCATCTTGGTAATGCTGTCATGTGGCTTACTTTCAGGTTGTGGTCTGATGTCATTGGTTCTCTATCCAAAGGACTGCCTTTAATATTTCTTGTAAAGATGGTCTGGTTTTTACAACTTCCCTTAATATCTGTTTATCTGAGAATGTCCTACTTTTACCATCATATCTGAGAGATAGTTTTGCCAGGTATATGATTCTTGGTTGCCAATTCTTTTCTTTCAGGGTTTTATATATGTCATCCTATTGCCTTCTTGCCTGTATGGTTTCTGCTGAGAAAGCAGAGCTTAGTCTTACTGGAGTCATTTTGTATGTGAGATTTTGTTTTTTGTGAGCTGCTCTCAGAATTCTTTATCTTTGTACTTGGAAAGTTTGATTATGATATGTCTTGATGGCTTTTTTGGGGGTCTATCCTGTATGGGGTTTGTTGAGCTTCTTGGATGGAAATCTTCTCATATTTCATGATACTAGGGAAGTTTTCTTCCAGAAAATTTTCAAAAATTCTCTCTGTGCTTTTTTTTTCTCCTCTTATTCTGGGATACCCATCATGCATAAATTATCCTTCTTCATAGTGTTCCACATAATTTTAGGCTTTCTTCATTTTTTAAAAAAATTTGTTTCTGATTGTTTCTTGAACAAATTAGCATGAAGGGATTTGTCCTCTGTTTAGCTAATTCTTTCTTCCATTGTTTCAATCTACTTCTCTGTCCTTCCAGTAAGCTGTTTCTGATATTTTATTGTTAATCTTCTGGATTTCTAGTTGCTGTTTTTGTATGATTTCTAATTGGCTGTTTAATTTGTATTTTTGTTCTTGTATTGTTTTCCTGAATTCTTCTAGGGTTTTGTCTGTGTTTTACTTGATGTCTTTGAGGAACCTATATATAAGACTTTTCAATTCCTCATCAGGCAGTTCCATTACCATCTCTTCCTCAGGTAGGTTTTCTGCCCCTTTATTTTCATCATTTGGTTGAGCCATCTTGTCTTGTTTCTTTATATGATTTGATATTGTCTGCTGTGTCCAAAGCATTAAGGTTCTGTTTTATTTATTTATGCTTGTTTTGTTTCGATTTATCAGTGCAGGTGGGTTGGGCATGCTTTGGTGGTTGCTCATCTGGCAAGACAAGGGTGTTCACTTCCTGCCCCTAGTTGGACAGGGCAACAGTGGGCAGGGCAAGCCCTTGTTGCTGTTCACTGCATGTGTGAGACAGCTGAGGGCGTACTGGGCAGGTGCTATACGGCAGTATGGGAAAGCTCAGTCACTCACCAGGTGGGTGCGTGACGGGCAAGGAGCAAGGTGGGCATCTAGGGGGTGCTGAGGAGCTCCCTCCATCAGGGGGATGGGGCGGTTGGCCCAGGGTCGCGCAAGCACTCTCCCAGGTGGGAGAGGGGCAGGGCAGGTGGCTTGGGTCCCAAATGTGCTCTCCTGGGTGAGGGAGCGGTATGGCGGTCGGCCCAAGGGGCGCGCACACACTTTCCCAATGGGGGAGGGGTGGGGTGGGTGACCAGGGATCACATAGGCCCTCTCCTGGGTAGGGGAGGGGTGGGGCAAGCGGCAGCAGTGGGGAAGTGAGAGAGGAAAAAAAGAAAAATTTTTAAAAGGAGAAGAGTTTGTCTGTTGCTCCATGCTTGCCACTCACCCTACTGGTCAAGTACCACCACTGGAGAGTCACCTTCTGAGTCCTGGCTCCCTCCCTGCTCTGTGTATGCCAGGATCCCTGAAGCTCTTGTCCTCCTTCCTTTACTTTCTCTCCTTAGCTCCAGTTCATGTCCTTCTCACCTTGCTTCTCTTTGGGCACATCGACACAGTTCTGTTTCCTATCAGGAGTTCCATGATGTTGTGTTCCTGTGCTCCTCACCTAGGGTTGCTGCTGTTTTTGTCTCAAAATGCCCCCACTGTGCCAGGCTGTGTGGCAGGGCACCTCTACTCTGTATCTCTCCCCATTCACTGCTGTCGTTCAGTTTCTTTTTCCAGTCGGTGTTTGATCTAATTCTGTATCCTTTCATTTGATGCTCAGAGTTTCCAGGGTTGTCATCTGTATCTGTTCCACTTTGTTTTTCAGGTCTTTGCTGTAGAGGTATGGTGTGGTGAGTCTGACTAGGCCTCCATCTTAAATCTCTTTTGGTGTTTTTACTTTGTGATAGATAATTCATTCATTTCTGCATGTATGTTAAGTTTCAATTTTTTTTTAAAAAAAAAGGTAATCCTAAAATAATTGGGAGCTACTTGTTTATGCCTCCTTGCCCCTCTTCATCAATTCAAATACTTCTTCCTTCAAGGCCCAGGTCAGAGTCCACATCCTATACGAAGCCTCCCTGACCACTTAAGCTAGAAGCAATTCATCTTTCTTTCCAGTTTTTATGACATGTCTCCTGGGAGTTAGTATAATATATTAGAAACAGTATGGGCTAAGGGGCTTAGATTTTAATCTGTAAGGCAATAAGGAAGTTTAAGCAGGAGTGTGACATGGTCAGATTTGTAACTGCCTGTTCTGAGCTTCTATTCGATGGCACCTAACAACAACACCACCTGAGCTTGTTAACCAGTTTTACTTATATTCCTCACTCCTTGAATCTAAACTAGCCTTGTGATTTGCTTTGACCAAAAGAACGCAGATATGGCTTTGTGCAATATTTTAGAGTAGGTCTAAAGGAGTTTTGCAGCTTCCTCTTTCACTTTTTGGAATACTGCCTGTCATGGACTGAATTATGTCCCCCAAAAAATGTATGTATCAATTTGGCTGGGCCATAGTTCCCAGTATTGTGTGATTTTCCTACATGTTAAAAATCCTGCCTCTATGATGTTAATGAGGGAGGATGGGTGGCAGTTGTGTTAGTAAGGTAGGACTCAATCTACAAGATTGGATTGTGTCCTGAGACAATCTCTTGAGATATAAAAGAGAGAAGTCAGCAGAGAGACAGGGGTACCTCATACCACCAAGAAAGCAGTGCCAGGAGCAGAGCGTGTCCTTTGGACCTGGGATTCCTGCGCAGAGAAGCCCCTAGTCCAGGGGAAGATTGACGAGAAGGACATTCCTCCAGAGCCGACAGAGAGAGAAAGCCTTCCACTGGAGCTGATGCCCTGATTTTGGAGTTCTACCCTACTAGATTGTGAGAAAATAAATTTCTCTTTGTTAAAGCCATCCACTTGTGGTATTTCTGATATAGCAGCCCTAGATGACTAAGACATTGCCTTAGACTGCTGTGCTCTGAGTAAGTCTGAGATGAAAGACCATGTGAAGGGAACCACAAGAATAAGCCCAGAGAAGACCAGCAGAAGAATTTTCTAGCCAAATCACAGGATGGCAAGAAATAATAAATCATTGTTGTTTTAAGTCCTATGTTTTGGGGTGGTTTGTAATGCAGTAATATACAACTTTTGAGAAAAGAATTGTTCCTTTTCTTTTGTTACCTAGCTCATCTATTAATCCAGTCTGTTGTGGAAGGGACTGCTGTTGTCTCCCGATACCCTTTCTTCTCTTCTTCTTTTAGTATTAGAATCTTCCAGTTTTAGCTGGGTACACTGTGACACTAAAGACTATATAGCTAAAACTATATTTCCTAGCCTCTCTTGAAGGTGTGGCCATGTGACTACATCTTTGCCAATGGGATATGAGTGGAAATGATGATTGGAACTTCTGTGACATGCCTTTAAAAAGAAGAGGTATAATCTTTTTTCCATTTTCCTATTCCAATATATATCATGGCAGGAGATGGAACAGTCACTTTCTCCTTTCTCTCTTTCTTTTCCTTCTGGTATTCCCATTACGTATACATTATAGTTTTTGTATTTGTCCCACAGTTCTTGGATATTGTTCCACTTTTTTCACTCTTTTTTCTCTTTGCATTTGAGTGTGTGAAGTGTCTAGTGACATATCTTCAAGCTCGATGGTTCTTTTCTTAACTATATCCAGTCTACTGATAAGCCCATTAAAATCATTCTTTATTTCTGTTACAGTGTCTTTGATTTCTAGCATTTCCTTTTGATCCTTTCTTAGAGTTTCCTTTGCATGTTGTCTACTCTTTCTGTTAGAGCTCTTAAGATATTAATCATTATTAAGGAGAGTCATACACAGGGAGAAGACAATTCAAGGAGCTCTGGAAATTCAAGGAGCTCTGGTGGTGCAACAGTTAAGGGCTGGGCTGCTAACTGAAAGGCTGGCAGTTTGAACCTACCCAGCAGTCTGCAGAGAAAGACCTGATGATCTGCTTCGATAAAGACCACAGCCAAAAAACCCTATGGGGCAGTTCTACTCTGTCACATGGGGTTACTATGAGTCAAAATTGATTCCACAGCACCCAACAACAACATCTGATAATTCCAAAATCCATATCATATCTGAATCTGATTCTGAACTTGCTTTGTCTTCAGACTGTGTTTTTTCTTGCCTTTTAGCATGCCGTGTAATTTTTTGTTGAAAGTCAGACGTGATGAATCAGGCAATAGAAAATGAGGCAAACAGTCCCCTAGTGTGAGGTTTTATGTTAATCTGGCTAGGAGCTGGGCTGTGCTTAATGTTTGCTAAAGCTGTAGGTGTCAGAGGCTTTAGTTTGCTCTAGTGTCCTCTTTTTACTTTCTCCCCTGTTGTCTTTGGGTTTAACTAAGAACTTTTAAAAAGTCTGTGTCTTGCAGCTCCTTCAGTTGTAATCTACAGTTACTATACTGGAGCCCAGTTGATGTGCTGGTAATGTGTAGCAGAGGGAAAACATTCTATAATTTTAAAATCAAATCTGAGTCTCTTAGTGGGCCTGTGGAGCCCTGGTGGCACAGTGGTTAAAACTCAGGCTGCTAACCAAAAGGTTAGCAGTTCGAGTCCACCACCCCCTACTTGGAAACCCTGTGGGGGCAGTTCTACTCTGGACTATTGGGTTGTTATGAGTTGGAATAGACTCAACAGTAGTGGGCTTGGTTTTTAATTTTAGTAGGCCTGAGTCCCTGAGCTGTGACCTTTAGAAGTGATTCTTAGCCTTTTTTTTTTCCTCCACTTAGGTGAGACAGGAAAGCTGGAAGGGTCTGGAGTTGGCTAACTGCTCTTCTCCCAAGTAGATAAGACTTAGGTAAATTACAGTAATTTCCCTTATAGAGAGGCCTTTGTTATGGAGAATGAATTAGGTATATTGCAGAATGGTTATTTTCCCTTCCCACTGCCTGAAACACAAGGGGGTTTTTCTTGAATCTTTACTACAAGAACCTGATATGGTTCTTGGAGGAAAACGCCATAAAAGTTTTGGAGTTCTGTAAGACTGGGCTCTCAGAAATTTTTAACTCTCAAGCTAGTCCACACTCAGCCTCCACTAATTCATCAAAATTACCATTTAAGTGTTCCTACCAGATTATGACTCCAGTGGCTTCTGCTTTAAGTAAACTGATCTTGGCTGTGATTATCTGTATTCATCTTTCTCTCCAGATTTCAGGGGGGCAGTTTTACTTGTGATCTCAATTCTCTGAAGCATCTAAGAAAAATAATTGATTTGCAGTTTATTCAGCTTTTTTTCTTTTTGCAGACTATTTACATGTTGGAGCCTCTGTCTTTTTCAAAAAAGTTTTTCAGTTTACAGTCATGAGAAAGAATGACTTCCCTCCTCTAGAATGCATAGTCTCCTAAATATTCTTGAAAATTTTTTATTATTTCAATTTATAATATATGTCTTTAATTTATCTGAATTTGTTAGATTTTATTTTCTTCCAGAAGATAACCAATTGAGTCACCAAAATATTAAATAAGCCATCCTTTCTCACTGAGTTTAAATACCACTACTTTCATATATGCTTATACATAATGGGATCTATTTCTGGGTTTTCTCTTATGTTCTACTGATACACACACACACACACACACACACACACACACACACACACACATATATGTATATATATATATACACATATATATACTATTATGCTAATAGAGTAGTGACTTGATTACATTGGTTTTACAATAGAACATTCTGATATCAGGTTAGGTTAATCCTCCCTCATTATTATTTTTCAATATTTTCTTGGCTATTCAAAATAATTTGTTCTTCCATTTAAACTTAACCCTTTTATGGGTGAATTTTTTTTTTTTTAATTTTTGGTGATGCCATATTTTTTCACTAATAGAATGGATGCTGAATCACTGTTTGTTGGTAGTTTTTTATTATTTACAAAAACGTGGTGACAATTACAAGCAGGACATATTGGTCCCCATGGACCAGGAAGTATTTTACACTTCCTAGTTACACTTGAGCCATAAAATATCTTACTCAACTTTCCAAAAATACACACAAAATACTAAATAAACATTGCACTAGCTGCACATAATTGTTATCAGTTTGATTTAGAGTGGGCCATATCGGTACCATGTTCCATGAAGCACATTACACTCGTGAGACATATCGGCTCCATGGCCCAGAAAGTGCATCACAAACTGTTTTCACCCCAAAAATAACTCATTTACTTGAATATTCCCAAATGCCAGTAACTGTACCTTCCCAATAACACAAAGGAAATAGTAAACATACTTGCAAGTCTTATCTCACTGTACAGATGCCAAAAGACACAAAAGTTTCACACAGTCACTCCTCTTGGAAGCATCCAGGAAGCATCCCCTCATATGAATGGCTCTTAACACTCAAATGTGGAGCACACCAACTTCCTTGTTTTTTAGGCAGTTGTATTAGTATCTGCCACAATGCCAGAACATACTAACGTGGCTGAAATTCATGCCAGTAAATTCCAGAGGTAGAAAATGTAACTGTGTTATGTATCTCCCAGCACTCATGACAGGGTAATTGTACCCAAGTAGGAATATGCCTAGGTGTCTTAGTTATCTAGTACTGCTATAAGAGAAATACCACAAGTGGATGGCTTTAACAAACAAATTTATTTTCTCACAGTTTAGGAGGCTAGAAGTCCGAATTTAGGGCACCAGCTCTAGGTGAAGACTTCCTCTCTCTGTCGGCTCTGGGGGAATGTTCTTGTCCCTTCAGCTTGTTTCTTGGCTCCTTGTAGATCTCCATGTGGCTTGGCATCAATCTTCCCCCTCTCTGCTTCTCTCACTTGCTTGTTTCATTTCTTTCATATCTCAAGAGATTGACTTAAGATACACCCTACACTAATCCTGTCTCATTAACATAACAAGACAACCCATTTCCAAATAGGATTATAACCACAGGCATAGAAGTTAGGATTTACAAGACATATTTTGGGAGGAGACAGTTCAATCCATAATGCTAGGTATAGTTTTTGTTTTTTAATCTACTTAATGAGGTTTATTCAGACAGAAGATTCACAAATTGGGTAGCGCCAAACCATTCCAAAGAAAGGTGATCCAACAGAATGCAGAAATTATCAAATAATATAATATTTAATGCAATTTTGCTGAAGATAATTAATAAATGGTTACGGTATTACTTTGACAGGGAACTGCCAGAAATTCATGCTAGATTTAGAAGAGAACGTGGAACAAGGGACATCACTGCTGATGTCGGATGGATCTTGGCTGAAAGCAGAGAATACCAGAAATATGTTTACCTGAGTTTTATTGACTATACAAAGGGATTCAACTGTGTGGATCAGGAAAAATTATGCATAACGTTGCGAAGAATGGGAATTCCAGAACACTTAATTGTGCTCATGCAGAACCTGTACAAAGAGGCAGTCATTCAAACAGAACAAGGAGATACTGAGTGGTTTAAAATCAGGAAAGGTGTGCATCAGGGTTGTATCCTTTCACCATACTTACTCAATATGTATGCTGAGCAAATAATCCAAGAAACTGGACTATATATAAAGAAGAACGTGGCATCAGGATTGGAGGAAGACTCTTTAACAACCTGCAATATGCAGATGACACAACCTTGCTTACTGAAAGCAAAGAAGACCTGAAGCACTTATTGATGACGATCAAAGACTACAGTCTTCAGTATGGAGTACACCTCAACATAAAGAAAACAAAAATCCTCACACCTGGACTGTCATGGATTGAATTGTGTCCTCCAAAAAATGTGTGTAGCAACTTGGCTGGGTCATGATTCTTAGTATTGTATGATTGTGTTATCTGATATGATGTCCTTATGTGTTGTGAACTCTACCACTATGATGAGATTATATGTGATCTCCTCATGTGTTGTACATTCTATCACTGTGATGAGGTTATACTGATGAGGTTGACAAGATCAGAGTCTTAATGCAATCTCTTTTGAGATATAAAAGAGAGAAGCAAGCAGAGACACATGGGAACCTCATACCACCAAGAAAGCAGTGCTAGGAGCAGAGTGCGTCCTTTGGACCTGAGGTTCCTGCTGAGATGCTCCCAGACCAAAGGAAGACTGATGCATCACAAGGACCCTCCTCCAGAGATAACAGAGAGAAAGTTTCTCCTGGGGCTGACACCCTGAATTTGGACTTGTAGCCTACTGGACTGTGAGAGAATAAACTTCTCTTTGTTAAAACTATCCACTTGTGGTATTTCTGTTGGAGCAGCACTAGATGACTAAGACATGGTCCACTAAGCATCACGATAAATGGAGAAAAGACTGAAGTTGTCAAGGATTTCATTTTACTTGGATCCACAATCAACACCCATGGAAGTAGCAGTCAAGAAATCAAATTTGCATTGGGCAAATTTGCCGCAAAAGATCTTGTTAAGGATTGAATTGAATCCTCCAAAAATTTGTGTCAACTTGGCTAGGCCATGATTCCCAGTGTTGTATGATTGTCCACATTTTGTCATCTGATGTGATTTCCCTATGTGTTGTAAATCCTGGCTCTATGATATTAATGAGGCAGGATTAGAGGCAGTTACGTTACTGAAGCAGGACTCAATCTACAAGATTAGGTTGTATCTTGAGTCAGTCTCTTTTGAGATAAAAAAGAGAAGCTGGCAGAGAGACAGGAGGACCTCCTGCGACCAAGAAAGTAGTGCCAGGAGCAGAGCATGTCCTTTGGACCCGGGATCCCAGTGTTGAGAAGCTCCTAGACCAGGGAAAGACTGATGACAAGGACTTTCCCCCAGAGCTGACAGACAGACAAAGCTTTTCCCTGGAGCTGTCACCATGAATTTGGACTTCTATCTTCCTAGACTGTGAGAGAATAAATTTCTCTTTGTTAAAGCCATCCACTTGTGGTATTTCTGCTACAGCAGCACTAGATAATTAAGAGAGACCTCTTTAAAGTATTTAAAAGCAAAGATGTTACTTTGAGGACTAAGGTGCCCCTGACCCAAGCTATGATATTTTCAGTCACCTCATATGCATGCAAAAGCTGGACAATGAATAAGGAAGACTGAAGAAGAATTGATGCCTTTGAAATATGGTGTTGGCAAAAAATATCGAGTAAACCATGGACTGCCAGAAGAATGAATAAGTCTGTCTTGGAAGAAGTACAGCCAGAGTGCTCCTTGGAAGACAGTATGGTGAGACTCTGTCTCATGTACTTTGGACATGCTATCAGGAGGGGCCAGTCCCTGGAGAAGGAGATCATGCTTGGTAAAGTACAGGGTCAGCGAAAAAGAAGATCCTCAACAAGATGGATTGACAGAGTGGCTGCAACAATGAGTTCAAACATAGCAACGATTGTGAGAATGGTGCAGGAACAGGCAGTATTTTGTTTTGTTGTACATAGGGTTGCTATGAGTTGGAATCGACTCACTGGCACCTAACAACAACAAACCACATGTGGAAAGGTACTCCCCCTAGGTGTAGATTCTTAACCAAAATGCTCCTTAAAAGTGAGGATGGTAAAGCTTTGCTCGCTTACTTTGGACACATCATCAGAAAAGACTAATTGCTAGAAAAGGACATCATGTTTGGTAAAGTAGAGGGTCAGTGAAAACAAGGAAAGGCCTCAGTAAGATGGATTTTCACAATTGCCCCAACAATGGCCTCAAACATATCAACAATCATTAAGATGGCACAGGACCAGGCAACATTTTGCTCTATCAGGGCTGATTTGATGGCAACTAACAACAGCAATATGCTGCATGGTGTTCTCTGAGCTTCTATTCTGTTGTGATTCTAACTGTAATTGCATTAAATTTATATATTTATTTTGGGAGAATTCACTTTTTATATTATCTTCCCATCCAAGAACGCATGTATTTCCATTTGTTTGGACTTTGTTTTGTTTTGATTTTGAGTTTTGCCTTAGTTTCCTAGGGCTGCCATACCAAAATATCATAAATTGTGTGGTTTTGTACAACAGTCTGGAAGCTATAAGTCTGAATTCAGGGCATTGCCATGGCTATGCTTCTCTTCTGTTGGCTCTATGGCAAGGTTCTTATTTTGGTAGCCCCAGGTGTTCCTTGGTGTTCCTGGACTTGCAGAGGAATCCTCAAATGCTGTCTTCTTCCTGTGTGTGAGTTTCCTTCTGTATCTATCCTTCTCTTTTATAAAATGCCACTCAGAAGGAATTAAGATTAGGACCCACCCTACTCAGTATGGCTTTATTAACTTAACTGGTAACAGTTCCAAAGAAAAACCTTATCTCCCCAAACAAGGTCACATTCACTGGTACAGGATTAAGTCTTCAACATATCTTTTTGGGGGACACATTTCAATCCACAACACCCTTCAAGATGATTTTATAATTTTTCTTATATAGGCCAGGTTAAATTTATTTCTAAATAATTTATTATTTTGTTTGTTAGTATAGAGGGAATATTATTTCCTTTTCCTGGGTGTATCTTTGTCCTGTATTCAACCATCTTATCAAATCTTTTTACTAAGCTGTGGTGGCACAGTGGTTAAGTGCTTGGCTGCTAACCAAAAGGTTGGTGGTTCGAATCCACCAGCAGCTCCTTGGGACAAAAGACCTGATGATCTGCTCCTGTAAAGATTAAAGCCTACGAAACCCTATGGGGCAGTTCTACTGTGTCCTATAGGGTTGCTATGAGTTGGAATCAACTCGACGGCACAAAACAGTACCTTTTGAGTCTTTTTTTTGGGGGGGGGCAGGGGAGTTGTTATACAAGATCTATCATTAACAAAAATATAATACAATAATGTAGTTAGCAAAAAAAAAATCATTTTATCTCATCTTTTCCAAAGTTTATTCAGTTATTAAATTCCCTTGCTTGATTGCACTTATTAGAACACCCAGGAGAATAATAGGGATATGGCAGGGGTTCGGGTCAAGTTTCTGATTTTCATGAAAATGGATTTAATGTTTGTAGTGGGTTGAATAGTCCACCCAGAAACTTAGTCTGTGACCTTATTTGGAAATAGGTTCTTTCTAAATATGATTAGTTATGTTAAGACCTATTAGGGTCCTAAATCCAATGACGTGTGTTCCTCTAAAAAGAGGAGAGGACACACAGAGACACACACACAAAGGGAAGAAGCCCCTGCGATGATGGAGGCAGAGACTGGAGTGATGCAGCTACAAGCCAAGGAGCACCAATGATTGCTGGGAGCCACGAAAAGCTAAGAAGAAGCAAGGAAGGATTCTTTGCTAGAGTCTTTAGAGGTAGCATGGCCCTGCAAACACCTTGCTTTTGGACTTCTAGCCTCCAGAATTGTGAGAGAATAAATTTCCCTTGTTTTAAGTCACCCAATTTGTGGCAATTTGTTATGGCAGCCCTTGGAAACATTAACAATTCCTGTTCAATTTGATAGTTTTATTATATTTACCAGTTGCTGTTGGTTTCATTCCTGCCCTGGGTGGTGCAAATGGTTAAGTACTCAGCTACTAACCAAAAGGCTGGCAGTTCGAATCCACTCAGAGGTGCCTCAGAAGAAAAGCCTGGCGATCTACTTCCGAAAGGTCACAGCCTTTGAAAACCTTGTGTGCAGTTCTACTCTGACACACATGGGGTTGTCATGAGTTGAAATCAATTGGACCCCAACTGGTTATTATATTTAGTTTAATTATATTTCTGCTTTACATTGAATTTGTAATGGGCATGTTTGTTAAATTTTATCACAAGCTTTTGCAGCATGTATTGGTATAATCATATTTTTCTTCTTTACTTTAAAGGTACAATAAAGTGCATCACCTGGATTCTACATATATTCCTTCCTATCCCTGTTGTGTAAAAGCAACTGTGTCTCCTCTTGCTGATCAGGGTCAATTATTCCTGCCAAAATAGTAAGTCTGCTCATCTGCTGGTATCAGGACACAAGGAGTCAAAGTGCCCCAGTGAGAGCCATAGCCTATAATTTAATGGTATTTTTGATGTGTCCTCTGGCAAGAGTGTAACCTCTTTGGGGACAAGAACCTCTAATCATGCAGAGTTGTGGGAATAACAAACATAGTGTGTTTCCCATTTGGAGTGACTGTTAGGTGGAGCCAGTCCTGTTTCCACCCCTTTCTTCCTAGACCCCTGTTTTGCATTGATGCTTCAGCTCTACTGTCAGTATGTTGGTCCAGTACTCAGTGAGGCCAGCTGCTTCTAGATGGTGCAATATGTGACACAGCCAGTGGATTCCATTATTCTATGCCCTTTTCCCTGTAAAGTAGGTCTCCTGGTCAGATGTTAAGTTGTGTGTGGTTTTATGCCTATTAATTAAGGCATTCCATAAGCTTGAGGTTCTGCAAGCGGGAAATGTAAACACATACCCAGAAAAAAGTATCTATCCCTGTGAGACTGAACTGCTGATTCTCCTAAGATGGAACAGGCCAAATGAAGTCTACTTGCTACCAAGTGGTTGCTTGCTCTCCTTGAAGAACAGTGCCTTACTGAGCACTCAGCATTGGTTTCTGTTGCTCACAGGCTGGGCATTCAGAGGCATTAGTAGCTTAGTTGACCTTGGTAAGTGGTATTCCATGCTGCTGGGCCCATATATAACCTCATCTCTGCCATACAGCCACTCTATTCAAATGCTTATTTATCATGCCTCTTGTGGGGCTACCAGTGATGAAGGTTGTCTCAATTCAACTGGATGAGTCATTTTTGTCTACATGGTTGTTCGTGCCTCTTCCATGGTGGATGCTTTCTTGGCAGGGCATTGACAAGTGACATAAATATCTTCACATTTTGTGTCCATTTCTGTATGTCAATCCACAAGCACCTCACTGGACCTCCTTGTCCCCATTTCTCCAGTGTTTTTCCTTCTATGCCCCTGATATGATGGCTAGGAAATTGCCTCTGCCCAGAAATCTATATACATTTGCACCTCAGGCTAACTTCTCCTTCATCACAAAGTAGATGACTAGGTACACCTATCACAGTTATGCTCATTGGGAAGATTTTCCCTCTCCACTGTTTTTCAAAGCCACCACTGAATGTGTCTATAATGCAGCTGCCATTTATTTTCTGTCTGCATCCACACATCAGGCTGACTCATCTGTAAACCAAACTCAAGTTTTTTTCTTCTTTTAGCTGGTCGTATGGGATTACCTCATAAAACCTCAGGTGCAACCTGGGGGAGGGACACTGGTCCAACTGTGATGGATGACATGGGGGCCTGTGTTGCTGCTCATTCAGCTTGCTAATGCCTTCTGGTCCTGCTCAGACTCGATCCCAGATGTACCACTTGCATCATGCAATGCACTGCTGCTGGGCCTAACTGGGCCTATGACTTGTTGGGTCCAACAGAACTCAGTGTATAATGGGCTGGTCACATGATCACTTGGTGTTCCATGGTCATGTGTTCCTTCTCTATTGTGATCAGCCACATATTAGAAGTTGTTTCTCAAAAGGCTGCAGATGACTCGGTCTTGCTCTAGAATCCTACGGTGCTGCATTGTGATTCTCTCACTGGGGCTTGCTATAACTCCACAATACATATTTTCCCACCACTGACACCTCCAACAGCATAGGGTCCGTAGGGTTTGTGGCCCAAGCAACAGAGCAGCTTGCTTTGCAGTCTGGAGCTGCTGCAGAGCCTTTTCCTGCTCTGAACTCTACTCAAAAGCTAGCAGCCTTCCAAATCACCCAGTATATGGACTAGAGCAATATTCTAGGTGTTGAATATGTCCTCCAGAACCCAAAGTGATGGTGCTTCCTTCTTTGCAATAGGGGGTGCATGATGCAGCAGTTTGTCTTTTACCTGGGAGGAGATATACTAGCATGTCTTTGACCACTGGATCCCTAAAAACTTCAGTGAAGTGGCAGGTCCCTGAATCTTCATAGGGTTTATCTCTCACCCTCTGATGAATATGTGTCCTACCAAGGCCCTAGCATACTAGCCACATCTTTCTCGTTCAGTCTGATCAGCATGCTGTCATTGGTGGAATGGATCCATGTGGTGTTCTAAGAAATGTTCAGGTGTTACATATCTCTTCAGGCTCTGTCTTAGTTTCCTAGTGCTGCCATAACAAAAAATACCACAAATGGGTGGCTTTAAAGAACAGGATTTTCTCACAGTTCTGGAGGCTAGAAGTCTGAATTCAGGGCACTGGCTGTAGGGTAAGTTCCTTGTCTTTTTTAGCTTCTAGTAACTGACAGCAATCCTTGGTGTTCCTGGGCTTGTAGATGCATCTGCCTTCATCTTTACATGGGAATTTTGTGTGTGTGTATCTCTGTGTCTGTACTCTCACTACTCAGAAGGGATTAGGTTTAGTACTGACTCTACTCTGGCATGACCTTGTTAACATAACAAAAGGAAACCCCTATTTCCACACAGGGTCATATTTATAGGTACAAGGTTTAGGACTTCAGCCTAACTTTCTTGGGGACACAATTCAATCCGTAACAGATTCTATTATGACAGAGGGCAGCACCGTTAACATAGCCTTGGGGCAAAACTGTAAATGAATACTGTTGTCCATTCCATATGTATGTGAAATATTTCTGATCCTGTTTTCTAACTGGAATATAAAAGAAGACATTCACCAAATCAGTGGCTGCATACCATGTACCTGGCTAATTAATCTGCTCTTGAAACAATACTACATCTTATAGAATAGCAGCAATTAGGGCTACTAATAGGTTGAGCTTTCAGTAGTCTACATGCATTCTTCCGACTCTCTCCTGTTTCTGCAGGGAGCAAATGGAATAATAAATGAAAAAAATGATAGGGATGACCACTCCTGAATCCTTATGTTTTTAATGTTGGCACTAATCTTTGCCATTCCCAGAATTCAATATTGGTTTTTTAATTAACTATCTTGTTTGGAGGAGGGAAGCAACTTCAGAGACTTCCTCTTGGGTTTTCCAACTATCATAGCTCTTAACTCATAGGCCAAGGACCTAATGTTAGGGTTATTCCAACTGCCAAGTATGACAATATCAATTACTCAGATAGCAGGGAAATGGCCTGTTGGTGAGTTTGGTGAGTCTGCAGACTTAGTGGTCCCACAGTAAAACCAGAATTTATCCAGGCCTCCATTTACCTGGTACCCTTAAGCCCCCACTCTAACAGAAGGACCATGATGATGCTCTGGGTCTCCAGGTACTCAGTGTGAACTCAGACTCTGTGCCTAATGGTCCTCAAAATGTAGTTAAATGCTTGGTGCCTAACTGAAAGGTCGGCGGTTTGAACCCACCAGCCGCTCCTTAGGAGAAAGATGTGGCAGTCTGCTTCCGTACAGGTTACAGCCTTGGAAACCCTAATACCACGGGTACTCCCCTGGCTCCTGCAGGTATTTGATAGCTAATTTTTGTAGCTCCTTCAGTGTATATCTTTTTTCCTTTTTCAGGCCTAGTGTGTCCCCAGTCAGGCAAGCTTGATTTAACTCTCATTACAGGGCTGGCTTAAGGTTCCTAGATAGTACAAATGCTTTGTGCTTTGCTGCCAAAGGGTTGGCAGTTCGAACCCACTCAGTGGCACTGTAGAAGAAAGGCCTGGCCAGCCATCTGCTTCCATAAAGATTATGGCCAAGAAAACCCAAGGAGCGGTTCTACTCTGTAACACACGAGGGTGACCATGAGTCCGAATCGACTCCGCAGCAAGGGGTTGTTTTTTTATAGAGCTGGCTATCAGGAGAGGAGTTGGAGGCTTCTCCTGAGGGAGGCACTTGTTGCCTTCTAAGGGAGAGGCCTTTTAGCATCTTCTCACATGGGGGAAGTGCTATTTTATTAGGAAGGGATGGACCACTTTTGCAAACTCTGAGGATTCAGGTGTAAGGAGTGGGTATGCAGAGTCAAATATCTCCAGTGCTCTGCAACTCTTACCATCAAATCCTGTGTCTGTTCCTCAGCTATGTCTATTCTTTCACTTACAGGAGATAAGGGACTCTTTGTAGGCTACCGAAGAATCCTCCTGGCTCTCACATTTAGCCCTTAACTGTTTATTAATGGCCCATGGTTTTTCATTATCCCTTTGCATAACAGAGCCAACTCTGCTGTCTTTACAGTCACTGTTTTCTCCATATCTTTCAAATGCCAGAACCATTGCACATATAAGAGTATTTCCCTCTACTGGGACATTTTCCCAGATCACCACCGGTGAAATCTTCAACAACTGAGTCATCACCTTGTCCTAGCGCCTATCCATGACCCCCATAGCACCTAATATGTGGTCCTCTTTGCCAGCCAGGCTATGCGACTGCCAGTCCAAACCCTGTCTTACTACCTGTTTTCTCCAACCATTGCCAGCACCACTTGGGTTAGTTCAGGTCCTTGAGAAGCAGATGGTAAGACACAGTAACTAAAAAAGATTTACTGGGAGAAATACCTGTGAAAGGTAACAGGGAGAAAGCAGGAGTAAGTAAGGAGAGCCTTTAGGCCATGATTCAGGTCAGACACCAGTAGAAGGAGAGGGTGAAGGAAAGAGGAGTGGGTAGGAAGTATCTCAGACTACAGCACAGTTCTAAGGAAGTTTCATTTAGGCTGATGGGGAGTCTTTGATCCAAATGTCCTTGATCAAGAACGGGTGTACACTAGGATATCCACCATGCTTAGTCATTGCCTGGGAGCAGCCCAGCGGAGTGGGGCCTCAGTGCTAACACAGTGAGGGATCCAGAGGGGCAGCTGCTGGGGCTGTCAGTCAACTATGATCCTTGCAGCAGGAGATCTGAGTAGTGCATTTCCGTGGCCCCCAAAGGTATTAAAGTTATGATGGTTTCCCAATATTAATTTATGAATGTTCTATCTTTGTCTATCCATATGTGTAACATTTAAATATTTATTGGAATTATTATTTAAATAGGTAATATGTATACATACACAGCAAAGATCACTGCTCACCAGTGTTTCTTCATTTTTTTCATATTCTCCATCTTCAGTCTGTTCAATTTTTTCTTGGTTACAATCATTCTTTAAGTATTTTCCATAGATGCTAAGATGGGGTATGCAGGGGTATACTCTGAATTCTTGAATATCTGCAAATAATTATTTTTTCACTCTAATGGAATGATATCTTGGTTTGGGTGTAGGAATCCTAGGTTATAGTCCTTTTTTCTGAGTAATATATTAATGCTATTCCACTCCTTTCTAGATTTCAGTTTTGCAAATGAGAAGTTTGATAAATCCAGTTATGATTTTTTTGTCTTTGTGGGTAACTACTTTCTATCTGAAATACTTTAAGATTCTTTTTTATTTATTCCTAAGAGTTCTGGAACCAGAGCAAGCCTAAGTGTATGTCTAGCACAAACTCTGTGAACACTGTTAATCTAAAGACATGGGTCTTATCTCAGGAAATTTTTCTTTAATTGTTGACCTAATTATTAGACCTCCACCATCTATTATGTCTTCTACTCTGGCACATATATATCACTTGCTTGTTAGGTATTCTGCATCTATTCCCCAAGTCTCTTATCTTTAACACTATAGCTCCCATCTTTTTATATTTCGCTCTATGCTTTTAAATACAGTAAAACCTATGAAAGCCAGAACCTCTGTAAGTCGGAAACCTGTCAGAGAAGGAAAACTCAAATATTTTCCACTAAAACAAGTGATAGAAAAGTGGTAAAACTGTGCCCTGTCAAAGGTGGAACACTTACAACACCCGGAAAAACAAGGCAGTCCTGTCGAGTTGCGGCGCTCACAGGTTTCATTGTATTTCTTTTACCTACTCCTCACTTATGGACATGGTTAGGATCCAAAGACCAGGTCGTTACGTGAAAATAGGCATTATGCGAAAACAGAGGATTTTTTTTTTTCTGTTTTCAGACCATCCATTTGTCCGATTTTTTATTAGAAAATATCATAGAAATAATAACAGCTAAAAGATTTACGTAACTGTGATGAGTCCAGTTATGGCTTATTCCTTTGCGGAGAAGGAAGCTGGAGGAGACAAAGCCGGTCAAAATGACTAAGAGGACCCACAGCTTAACCACTTCACCTTCCTCCTGTGCTGGGTCAGAGCTTCCCTAGCTGCCTCCAGGGCTCCACGATCCCATCGTGGAGCCTGCTCTGCCCTCCGGGCCTCGCGAGTTAGCCAGGCTCAGGGCTCCACCGAGGCGGAGGCTTCAGGTCCAGTTCAGTTCACCACGGGATGTCATTAAACTCACACGCATTTCTTACAAACACCCTCTCCGATGCTTCTTTTCTTTCCTTCCTTCCTACCCCGCAGCGATTTTGAGGTGCAGGGCCTCAGACTGCATAGGAGCTGGGAACCCAGAATAGGCGCCAGCTGGCTCGCTGCTGCCTGCGCATTCTCTGGGAGGCCCACCCGGAGGAGCCCTGCCCACACAGTAACACCCCACCCCGACCCTCCCCGCCAGAGGGAGCGAAGGTCTCGGGACAGTGTGGCCCAGCTTCCTGGAGAACACCTGGAGACCCCCCGGGAGAGAGGGGCCGCTCAGCAGCCATTGCCATCATGCCAGCTGCCTTGTTGTTGTGCAAAATAGTGGGATAGATTTTTTTTTTTACTATTGTCTAAATGCGAAATGTTGGCTAAAGGAGATAGTCGGTATGTGAGGAGTAGGTGTATTTGATCTTCCAGGCCACTATTTTGGCTCTCAGCAGAACAGATGGGTTAGACCCAGTCTTCTTCCCCTTCAGTCGATCAACTAAACTGTCACAAAATAAATTTCACTTTAGAAAGTCGTAAAAAATCGTTTTCTCTTTGGATGTTCACCCTCCTCAGATGAATTACTTATTCATTGGGACTTAGGTCTTAGAGTGGAAGAAGGCAAAATAATTGCTGTCTTGTGGATCAGTGTTATTGAAGAAGGCTGAGCACTAGTCCCCTGGTCTCCTCAGACTTCACAGCCTCAGGTGTATGGAGGACTTTGCCAGCCAACCAGCTACTTCCAGGGAGATGAACCACATTGTGTGCTTCAAGCTTTTCTCAGGACTTGCAGCTGTATAAATGTTTCCCCAGGAATCCAGTGCTAGTCCCTAAGTACTTAGCTGTACCATAAGGGGAAAAAGCCAGCATAGTCTTCTTCAAGAGGTGCAATGGTTAAGTGCTTGTCTGTTAACCGAAAAGTTGAAAGGTTGGCTGTTCAAATCCACCAGCCACTCCTCAGGATAGGGTCTCTGTTAGTTGGAATCGATTCAAGGACACATAACAACAAAGTCGTCTTCAAGACTCCTACAGATTCCATGGCTTCACTTCCACCCACCTAGCCACCTGTAGGTCCCGGCAGCTATCTGTCTTGGTAGAGAAGGTAAGAGTTATGTCAGGTCACCATTTTCCTGGACGCTCTTGCCCAGATTTGCATTTCATTTGCATTACTCTTGTATTTGTTGTGGAAAATGGATTTCAAGAGGACCTGACTGGAGAAAAGAGAACTAGTTAAGGCTGTGTTTATTTTAATTACACTCTGCTGTGATGGCTTTGTAATGGGTCAAATTGGCTAGGCTAACCTACATTTCCCAGAATCCCCTTTTCTGTATTTCTCTGCCTAGGGGAGGCCACAAAGGGAGATTACTGGGAGATTAGAAGGGCAGAAAGGACGCAGCACCCATTTTGTAGCTTATACAAGTTGTTGCTTATTGCTGATTCACTTTGTTGGGGTAAAGCAGCAGCTGAGTCCGCACTGCACTACCTTCCTTTGGATCCTCCTTCAGCATTTCTGACTCCTGGGTCAGGTGAGTTTAGCTCTGTAACAAAGGACCCCTGCTTCTGCAGAATACCCTACTCACCAAGGTCAGAGACAAGAATGAGCATCGGGTTTTAGTCCTCATGGGGTTTTAACTCCTCCTTTTGGGTCCCAGCCTGCTAGTGAGCTTCCCTTGAAGCCCTGTGGATGTCAGGCTGCAGCATCAGTCCTGGAGACAACAGCCTTAAGGAGATTTCTTAGCCAGCTCCCACAATTGCATAAGCCAATTTTCTGTTACAAACTCATGAATATTGGATTTACTCTCCTATTGGTTCTGTTTCTGATTGAACCCTGGTTGATACACCTGCCTTGTACCAGAAAGGATTTAAGGAGATAGTTGCAATGCTTTAAGTGAGAGATGGTGAGAACCTAAAATACAGTAGTAATAGTAGTGATGGAGAAAACAGGAATACATAATATATATTTAGAAAATTTAAAAAAATATTCAGGACTTAGTTAATTTACTTGGAGGAAGAAAGAAGAATGATTCCAAGAGTTTTAGCTTATTCTGGGTGGCTAATATCACCATCTGAATTAGACAACCAGGAGGAGCCTGTGAATCCCCCCCACCGCCCCCCAAAAAAAACAAACTAACTGCCATCGAGTCGACTGAGTGGAAATATCTAACGGAATTTGTCTCACTAAAATCCTTCTATGGTGAGTATGTATACAAGTTCTGTGTCCCCTTAATACATTATGTAGCATTCTATGAAAGCTGTTTACTTATTGTTATGATCTGTTTATCTGACTTCCTGCTTGGCTAGATTAAGGCCTCTCAGGGGAGGGTCAATGCCTTCTTCACTTCTGCATCTTCCCACTAACTTGCCAGAGCAATGAGCAAATATAGACTGTACGGGCTTTGTAGTCATAGAGCTAGGCTTAATTCTGGCTCTGCCACTTACTAAACTATATGATCTAGACAAGTTTTTAAATATTTCATAAGTTTCCATTTCCTTATCTTGTGAAGTGGGTATAATATCTACATAATAGCACTGTTGTGAGGATTAACTAAGTCATCCTCCAGGCATATACATTTCAACCAGTAGTAGCTGCTTTCAAGCTTGTGCTGAGAAGCCTTGTCTAGGCTCAGCAGGAAAGAATGTGGTGATGAATTCGTGGTATTTTTCATGAACATAGGATTAAAAGACAGTACACATGTCACCTATATGCTGTCCCTGAGCTACACTGTAAATTTCTCGAGGTAGGAACTTCATTGTTATAGCCCTGATGTCTAGCTCTGGAACATAAGTACCCAATAGTTGTTGAAAGAATGAATAAAATGCCTAGTATAGGATCTTCAAAGTGGGACATACTCAAATGTTCACTTCCTTCTTTTTATTATTTTATTACACAGTTCTTTACTCCCTTACATTATCCTTCTTATGTGTAAAACCTGTTATCTATATTTCTTAGGCTATACCTGCCTGATAATAAAAGCATAAGGCCAAATGACATACAAATCTTATTTCTATAGTTCCAAAACCATCTGCTATTGCAAGACATCAATGTTGTATTGTTACTTCCGGAAGATGCTTATATACAAGGTCCTCTTGGCTACCTCATGGCATCGACCACTTTCTGCCTCTGGCTTCCTGTGATCATAACTCTCAAGGACTCCAATATCTTCAAATCCCCTTGAAGGTGCCTTGACAATGCCTCTGTGGTAGCTATTTTATCATTGTCTATTGATGCTCACCAATGTTTGGCTGGGTAACACTCTTTTGTACTGGTTCCACTCTATCAAAAGTACTAATTTTACTAATATAGCCAATAGGGCTGATGCACCCTTATTACAGTGATGTGCTATGTTATCCCCTGGAATGGGGAGAATCTGACCATTCCTTTTTGTTATACTCCAGTAATGGTTCCCAAAGTAGGGCTATTTTGTGCTCCCGATGTCTTATATACTTTTTAATGAAAGTTTTCAATTTTCAGTTGTAGCTCCCTTCTCCGTAAGAATCAGCATTAATCTATAGGGGGCTACTTAGTGGTAGCATTGTATTATCAAAATTATTTCTCACTTATAATATTACAGTATTACTGGGCCAAGCTGTGTGCCACACTTCTCTTGCCTTAGACTTCTCTTCTAGGAACTTTGAGTCCTTATACAAATAAAATCATACAAATGTCAGCCTTCCGGTTCTTCAGCACACATCTTTAAATTCAGACCCAAGCTGTGATTTTCTTTATATAGCCAATATCCAAAATCTTACCTTAAAGCAACCAACATTTTATTTCTTGATATCATTTACAGAACCTAATAAATGTGCCTTGCATGAGGGCTAGGTTAATAAGTGACTGGAATGATCAGTGGGACTGCCAGCATGTCTTCATAAAAAGCTAAGTGACCGGTGTGTACAGATAATAAAAAAAAAAAACTTTTAATTTTAAAAACTTACTTATGCTACAAAGAATAACATGTACTTAATATTTGTATAACTTTTATAACTTTAAAGTCATTTTCCTTCACAGTAATTGTATGGATTGTTGAGGCAAATGTAGACATGTCCAGTTTTATATTTTCATTTTATATGCAGGAAGCTAAACTATCAAATTTTTAGTTTATATGCAGGAGTGCATTCACTAGAACTCTAACGGTTAGATCTCAATGAGGTAGTCATGAAATTATAAAGTGACTTCTAGAAAAGGAGGCACTCGATGTTGACTGAACTAGTAAGTGAATGAATGTGTACTTTATAAACACAAAGAAAAGAGCCAGTGAGCCTTAAGGCAAAGTGAAGACTGTGAATTATGTACGGTTCCTGAGAAAATGGAGAACTAATAAGGGCTGTTGGCTTCCTCCCTGCAAATTAACCCTGGGAAACCACAGAAACAAGAAGGAAGCAAGGGCTTGAGGAATAATGTAAGCAACTGTGAGGAGATTCTGCAGTATTAGTTTCCTTTAGCTGCTGCAACAAATGACGACAGACTAGGTGGCTTACAACAGAAATTTATTCTCTCACAGTTCGAGGCTAGAAGTCCAAAATTAAGGTGTCAGCAGGGACATGCTTCCTTTGAAGGTGCTAGCGAAGGATCTGCTCCATGCCTTTCTCCTAGTTTCTGATGGCTGCCAGTAATCCTTGGTGCTCCTTGGCTGGTAGATGCATCACTCTATTCTCTGCCTCCGTCTTCATATGGCCTTCTCCTCTGCGTGTCCTCTCCTCTTCTTATAAGGACACCAGTTTCTAAGACTGGATTTAGGGACCACCTTAATCCAGTATAAACTCATTTGAAATAATCATCTGGAAAGATTCTTACAGGTAGTACCCGACTTACCTCAGGGTTCCATTCTGATAACTTGGTGGTAAGTCGCTTCTGATGTAAGTCAAATACTGTTTTGTTTTGTTTTCATTATTATTGCCTTTTATTATGAGTATCTTTATAAATCCGATCTTTGTCAGTGAGTGAATACCTGAGAATGATAACATCAGCAAATTACATGCTGCAACACTGTATGTAGTACATATTGCTAATGGTAAGATGTAAGAAAAACAAAAACTGACGGTGGTTTAAGTGCGGTTTGCCATCATTTGAATATGGCCTAAGTCGGGGACTACCTGTATTTCCAACTAAGGTCACATTCCAAACTTCCAGGTGAACATGATTTTTGGCAGGATACTATTCAACCCAGCACACCTGGTTACAATGAAATTTGTCCTGAACTGTGTGTTATTTGTGTATGTGTATGGAGTGGGGCTGAGGGAACACACTGCTGAGGATAGCTGAAAACAGTAATGAGAGAATAGGTTAGGAATTTTTAACTATTGTCCCTACCACTCCCCCTACATTCCTTTAGGACAATCAGTGCAATCGATTGCTACAGAAATCATCAACACCAGATCAGACTTCCCAGTGTAGGATAATATAAAGAGTCTGCAGAAGCAAGTTGCTGATGGAAAAAAAGGGTTGGCTGACTAGATACTCTACAGCATCAGAACACTCACTCTTCCACTTCTTTCCCAAACCCCTAGGGTTTTGGTGGATTACAACAGCCTTCAAAATGCAGTTGTCTCTGGGTAAAAGCTCAAAGGCAAAATATAAAAAAAAAAAGTTAAATAAAATAAGGCAACATATTATTAAATGTCAAATTTACTCCATGCATAACAGTAGTGTTATAAAGCATCAATCGGATTCCTGCTCTCTTTAATGCCTAGTTAATCTTGCTTGGAGTAGGCTAGTTCTATTAACTCCTGAGGTAAATGAGAATCTGGCAATCATTTTAATGACTACATATACAGATTACAGTAAGCATGGAATTTCTAAGGCAAAAGAGGTGGCTCCAGAATGAAAAAAGAAAGGAATTTTAAAGATCTACAAAATTAAGCTGTTTATTGGGTATGTGTGCATATACTTACATATTTACTTTTAAACCATATCTTCTTCTATTCAATGACTGTAAAAGTGGTATCTTAGTATAGGCACACAGAATTGTACAATGGAAAGTTTTTTTTCAAAGCTCACTCTATCACGTTTCTAGGAATTTTATATAGGCAATTCTATACACTGCTTGTTTTTAGCACCACAATATTATGTAACATGATTTAAAAAGTTTTACCATGTTATTGATTTACAGGCCTCAGTTTTGTTTCTTAAATTTTGCTTTTATTTCTAGTTTGCTGAACTTCCTCTTAAAACTGTGTGTAAGGCAAGGCAGTTAAAACTTGATTACTCATAAACAAAGGAGAAGTATAATGTAAGAACTAAAATCACAGAAGACTCTTCTTACTAAATTCATCCCTTAAAAATGTTTGAATAAAATGACAGAATCATTTAATAAAAACTGCTTTTAAATGATATGACTGTGGATATATATTCCCACTCCAGTTATTTTATTGGGGCATTCTCTGGAATCTCACTTTCTCATTCCTCAAATCCTGACACTTTATCTGCTAAAATATTGTTAAATTATTTACTAACACAGAGAAATTCATTCCTGGACTTCTGATTCCAACAGGTCACTTTTTGTTTTCCTCAGCATACAACTGGCTTTGATAATTGTTTATATATTGGTAAATAATTTACTTACCAATCCACCAGTTATTTTTTTTTTTGGTTGTTTATATGTCTTTATACAAAAGTTCATTTGTTTTGGCATTTTCTGCTTGGATATTGTTATGGATTGAATTATGTCCCCCAAAAATATGTGTATCAATTTGACTGGGCCATGATTCCTACTATGGTGATCGTCCACCATTTTGTCATCTGATGTGATTTTCCTGTGTGTTGTAAATCCTACCTCTATGATGTTAACGAGGCAGGATTAGAGGCAGTTATGTTAATGAGGCAGGGCTCAATCTACAAGATTAGGTTGCATCTTGAATCAATCTCTTTTGAGATATAAAAATATGAGCTGAGAGACCGGGGGGCCTCCTGCCATCAAGAATGAAAAACCAAAAGGGGAGTGCATTGTTTGGGCCTGGGGTCCCTGTGCTGAGAAGCTCTTAGACCAGGGGAAGACTGATGACAAGGACCTTCTGCTAGAGCAGACAGAGAGAAAGCCTTCCCTGGGAGCTGGACCCCTGAATTCGGACTTTTAGCCTCTTAGACTGTGAGAAAGAATAAACTTGTTAAAGCCATCCACTTGTGGTATTTCTGTTATAGCAGCACTAGATAACTAAGACAGCTATAAAGTCTTCTTAAAAATAAAATACTAACATCTCCTTGATATCTCTGGACAACATAGGGATTTGGAAAGTATAATACATAATTTCAAATGAAACTCATGTTGGACAATAAAGATTGCTATTAACAGATGATTTGTTTTTTTAAAAGATGGTAAAAAAGATGAGAGTTGAGTATTAGATCTTGGCTGTCTGCCATTGAAGTTATTACCACATGCATGATTGCACCCACCTTTTGGTGAAACATCAGAGATCTTTATAAATATAAATGTGTATGTATGTGCCTCCTTACTTCATATCTTAAGAACCCTCTGGAGTTTTGAGAGATGTTTTCCCAAGCACAGCTCTTTGGGTTTAGAGACATGGTTAGTGGATGCCAGAATAAATTGGTATGATAAATATAACTCAAAATTCTCCTCCAGTAATGTTACTGAAAATAACTGTCTAGTACTTCTTCCAGTTGCTATTGAGTCAACTCTTAGTCATGGTGACCCCATTTGTGTCAGAGTAGAACTGTGCTCCATAGGTTTTCGATGGCTGATTCTTCAGAATTAGACTGCCAGGTCTTTCTCCCAAGGTGACTCTGGGTGAACTTGACCCTCCAATCTTTTGGTTACCAGCCGAGCGTGTTAACTGTCTGCACTACCTGGGGACTGACTTAATACTAGTAATTACGAATTAAAAACTTCCTTGCTGCTATACCTAATAAACCAAACCTGACTGAGGAGTGAGGCAGAAAGATAAGAATATGTAAAAAGAGTATGACCCTAATGACTGCCTCCAAAACAAAGCTAGCAGCGAAAGTTTGGTAGGGTTCCAAATGGAATGCAAGGTTTTAGTTGTCTATTCCACGATGACGTTGTTGTTAGTTGCCACTGAGTCAGCACCCCCACTCAGGGAGACCCCGTGCAAAATGGGATTGGACTGTTGTGATTCATACAGTTTTCACTGGCTGATTTTCAGAAGTAGATCGCCAGGCCTTTCTTCCTAGCCTGTCTTGGTCTGGAAGCTCCACTGAAAAGTGTTCAGCATCACAGCAACACGGAAGCCTTCAATGACAGATGGGTGGTGGCTGTGCATGGGGTGCACTGGCTGAGAATTGAACCCAGGTCTCCCACTAAACCACCATTGCCCTCTCCACAACGCCATAAAAAAAAAACCAAACCAAACCCACTGCCGTTGAGTCGATTCCCACTCATAGTGACCCTATAGGACAGAGCAGAACTGCCCCATAGAGTTTGCAAAGAGCGCCTAGTGGATTCGAACTGCCAACGTTTTGGTTAGCAGCCGTAGCTCTTAACCACTACGCCACCAGGGTTTCCACAATGACATAAGTAGGGATATAAAGTTCCCACAAGGTATCTTTGAGACATTTTGAAGAATTATTTTTCTCCTTCTGCTTCCTAGATTCCTGTTTTACTTTAATTATATTTTTATATTACAGATGTAATACATGTTCAATATATTTAAAAACCTCACAGAATATATAAATCAGAAATGCAAAGTCACTTATTCTCCAAGAACAATGATTAAGTTTCCTGTACATTCTTACAGAATTTTTGTGCATGTATTTATTTTTTAATTTTGTTTTTATTTTATTAAGGTTATATATGCAAATGGTTAATGTGCTTGGCTGCTAACTGAAAGGCTGGAGGTTTGAGGTACCACAGAAGGCCTGGCAACCTACTTCCAAAAAATCAGCCATTGAAGGCTGTATGGAGGAGAGTGCTACTCCGACACACATGGGATCACCATGAGTCAGAATCAACTTCATGGCAACTGTTTTTGTTTATAATGCACATAGTTTGGAGTCAAATCATTCTCTAAGGTTTATAAGCCATCCTACAGCCCCTGCCTCCATTTCCTTCTTCCTAGAGTTAACCATTTTCACTTCTTTTAGCCTTTTTTGGTATTTACCGCCACATCTTTAAATAATGTGGATTATGATTCTATTGCTATTTTTAAAAGTTTTACCTATTGACTTCTCACCATGGAACATAAGAATTCACTTTTCTTTTGCTTCACTTCCCAAGACCGCTTCATGAACATGGATACTTTTTGATCCCATCTCATCCTCATGTTTCCAATATAGTTACAGCCTAATTTGGACAGATAATGTTTAGGTTTATATTATTATGGCTAGGTAATTAAATGCTATTCACAGCTCAGCCAAGCAGTATCCTATGATTAATTTTCCCTTCCTATACTAATCTGTTTATCCTAGAGTTGACGATACTTTTTTTTGTTTAGTTTTTTTATGTAATAACCCTAAACTACAGCCCAACAGGTTAAGTTTCTTCGGTTTGTTCAAACACATTAGGTATTGCATCAATTTCACTGTTTTTGAAGACCTCTCTTCCAGTCTCCTGAACTGCTCTAACCTGTCCATCTGTGATTACTTTTACCTCTCCCTGTTAGGTTTCTTATTTCTTTGATCACATGTCCTACTTTTTCTTGGTTTATTCCTCATTTAGGTGAAGCACATTCTCTTTTAGCTTCTTGAGAAAGGATGCATGGAATGTGTATTTTTTGAGAACTTGTAGGTCTGAAATAGACTTTATTTTAGTCTGATGATTGATAGTTTGGTTTGGTATAGAATTGTAAATAGAAGTAATTTTACTTTAGAATTCTGAAGCATTATTATTCTTTAGCTTCCAGAGCTGCCATTAAGAAGTCCAATACATTCAACTTCTTACGATTGTATGAAACCTGTTTTTTTCTCACTATAATCTTGTACAATCTACTCTGTCTCCAGTGTACTAAAATTTTACAATGATATGTGGTGGTGTGGGTCAGTAAAACAAAACTGTGATAGTCATTTGGGGAGACTCTTCAAGCTAGAAACAGTTCTTCAGTTCTGAGAAATTTTCTTGAATTATTGCTTTCAAGATATCCTTCCATGCATTTTCTTTGTAGTTTCTTTCTGAAACTTCTATTTTGCAGATTATATGCTTCCTAGATTAGTGCTCTAATTTCCCTATATTTATTCCCTTTCTTTGTTCTTTTGATGCTCCTTTTTGAAAGAGTATCTTCTAGTTTCAGGGATGCACTCACCTGATAGAATGATTTTTTTTAAAGAAAAGTTTTCTTCTCTCTAGATAGTGTCTTTTGAGTTCACTTTGTTCTTTTTCATACTAGATGCTTTCCTCAGATGTCTTGTTACCCTTGACTACTTGCTCATATTTGAGAGTGAGGCATTAAAAATTGTATGTGTAAGTGGTAACTGCCTACACTAGAAGGTGATCACTTAGGCCTTTTGTTGGGAAACCCATCTTGTAATATCTTTTTTAGGGGCTGGTAAGATTGCCCAGAGAAGGCTGTTACTCAGTTGTCCACTTAAATGGTAAATTCCTAGCTGCAAGTTTTCTGGGAGTTGAGTGGTACAGTTACCTAGAGGGTATCATTTATATGTAAACTTTCCTTTAATTCTATTTTCAGTAAATTATTCCTATCTTCAGCTATGCCTGGTAGCTGCTAAACAGAGATTCTCTGTTTTATCATCTCCAGAGAATAAACCTTCAGTTTTCTACTAAGGTGGAAGAGGGGTAGTCACCTGACTGCAAAGTGTAGGCAGGGTAGTGAATCTGAAGGTCTAAACACACTTTCACACTGATATTCCTATGTTTAGCCCACTTTACTCCTACTAGTGCTACCATTTACTCCTATAGTGCTAGCATTTTCTGAGGCTTTTGAGTTCAACAGTGAAATTGGATTGCTTTACAGTTTTTCATAATTTTCAGCATATGTATCTATACTACGTGTTTTGTTAAGTATATATCTAAGTATTTATTTTCTTTGTAGTCACTCCAAATAGTATTATGTCTTAAATTTCAGTTTTTGCATGTTCACTGTCAGTATACTCTACTTTTTAATATGTGGAAATATTTGTCTCTGAATTTTAGTTATTAAAAAAAAAAAAAAAATCCGGGCCAGAAACTTGAGCTTATGACCATGATGGAATAAAAGGGACGATATTTACCTTCCCAACTTCAACAACTAGAAGACCAGATAAAATGTATCAAATAGTGGTTTTCAGTCACTGGACTACAGGTAGCATGGGACTAGACTCCCTGAGAGAAAGGAAACAAATAAGGTGAACCTTACAGAGCCAGTGGACTCCCTCAGCTGATTACATAGAAATTTAAGTTTGGGGAAGCCAAGGTGGGTAGAATTTGTGGGGCAGAATCCTGAAGAAGAGGGAGCTACAAAGAGAGAAACAACGAAGATCTGCAGAGGGGTCTGAGTAGTGAACTGTGTACACATGAGAAGCAACTACTCAAGGCCATGGAAAGACCACTGGAAATGACTAAGCACAACTATGAGTTTACATTCTTTACCCAAAGAATTTGGTCTTTGTCCTTAGCTCTTGAGAGATTTAAAACAACAACAACAAAAAACCCAACCCCACTGCCATCGAGTCGATTCCAACTCATAGCAGCCCTATAGGACAGAGAAGAGCTGCCTCATAGGGTTTCCAAGGAGCGCCTGGTGGATTCGAACTGCTGACCTTTTGGTTAACAGCTAAATTCTTAACCACTGCACCACCAGGGCTCCCTTGACAGATAAGCCCCCCCCCCCAAAAAAAAAAACCTTGGAATTTAAGTATTTTTAATAATTACTCCAGACTACACCTAACTAACAGGAGAGGTTTTGAGGTGACACTGGGGTGGGAGCTGGCCAGGCCTGAGAGCCCCACTGCGTAATACCTCGTGATCACCTCGTGATACTGACCAACCACAGGGGACTGGGGCTTGAGTTTGCATTACACAATGAGACCTCCAATAAAAGCCCTGGACATGAAAACTACATAGGCTTCCTGGCTGGTGAAGGACATTGCTGCACATGAGAGAGCAGCATGCCATTTGGGACATAGATGCTCCACACTGGGAACCCTCCCAGAACTCACCTTTATGTATCTCTTCATTTGCATCCTTTTTTCCTAAAATAAAGCTCTAATCATAAGTATAGCACTTTCCCCAAGTTCTGTTGATCATTCCAGTGATTCATTAATTGAATTAAATTAGCGTGGACTAAAGTTGCTCTGGACCTTCCCCAATGAACTTAAAAACAAGCCTAAAAAGGATACAAGTGATTCTGTTTTCTAAAAATAAAACAAAAACACACTGCTTTTTAAAGAAATGTAATAAAATACAACAACCAACAATGTAAAATTTACAATGTCTAACATCAAATAAAAAATTACCAACCATGTAAGAAGTAGGAAAACTATGACTTATACGCAGAAAAAAAATCCATTAATAAAAATACTTATTATAGATGAATGAAGTAGCACACAAAGATGTTAGAAAGGCTACTATAATATGCTCCATGTATTTAAGAAGGTAGAAGAAAATATGAGCATAGTGATAAAAAACGGAAGATATAAAAAAGACCCAAATGAGATCCTAAAGATTAACAGAAAAAAAAAAAAAAATTAAACGGGATTAGCAGCAGCACAGAAAAAAAGATTTAAATAACTTGAATGTATGCTACTTACCTACCAGTAGACACTGAGTTGATTCCGACTCATGGCAACCCCATGTGTGTCAGAATAGAACAGTTCTCCGTGGAAGAATAGACCTAGCGATCTGCTCCCGTAAAGATCATAGCCTAGGAAACCCTATGCGCCATTCTACTCTGTCCCATAGTGTCACTATTAGAATCAACTTGACAGCACAAAACAGCAACAATAGCAACGTTCAGTAGTAGATGACAGTAAATTTTTGTATTTTAAATATCCTTTCTTGACAAAGTAGTTGACAAACCTATGTTGATGCTCACAATTAAAAAATTTACTGGTTAGTGAAATCTAAAAACCTGGAAATCACTAGTTACAGGGCCAGTAGAGAGGTAAGAAGATGAAAATTCAAGAGACAATAACTGATAGAGCAAGGTCTTCGAGAAATTGCGCTCTAGAACACAGGTAGCAGTTAAACCTGAAGAACAAGGAAGAAGCTAAATATAGAAGGAATTATAGACGTGTTTAGAGATGGTGATGAGGAAGACTTCTTTGGTAACTAAAAATCAAGGTCATATCAGCTAAACCTAAGCTTGGTAGAGTTAAGTAGGAGGTATATGTAGAACAGTGAAGATCTGGAATAACTTTTGTGAAGAATGGGAAAAACAAACAAATCCAGGGCAGACTAGAAAAAAAGAGATGGTTTCAAGACTAAGTATTTGATGAAGTCGAAGAATAACTTCAGTGGGAGTAAGGAAGTGGAAGATAATAAAAGCGTATGTGGTCAGAAAGTAGGATTTCTGAATTCAAGTTCTTGGAAGTCACAGTAAAGATTTATTCATTGATGATGATGATGATGATAACCGTTCATTGAGCACATTTAAAAAATTAATTATACCCAGTCTTAACAACCATTAGTATCACTATGTTAGAGAGAAGAAAACTGAGACCCTAATGCATTTTCGATAAAAAAAACCTTCAGGTTTTTTCAGAGAACTTGATAAGATGACCCTGAAATTCATATAGAATAGTAAAGAGCTAGGCATTTCCAAGATAATTTTGAAGGAAATAGGTGGGAAGGCTTGTCCTGCTAGATATTAAAACATTATAAAGCTGTAGCAATTATGACAGTGTGGTATTGTTACAGAAGCCACACAAATTGACCAATAGAAGAGAAAAAACCACGCATGGATGTATGGAAACTTGATATGAGAGGACAATCAGCTGTCTGCATATAAAAAGAAGTAAAATAAAATTAGATCCTTACCTCAAGTAAAAAAAATTACTAGGTAGAAAACAAATATAGAGTAAAAGTTTAAAATTTTTAGCAAATAAAGTTAGATGGAATATCTTTGTGATATTGGAGTAGGGAAGGAATTCTTAAACAAGACCCCCAAGGTACAAATTATAAAAGAAAGAAAAATAAATTTGACTACATTCAAACTAAATTTCAATATAAGAAAAGACATAACAGGCAAAGGTAAAGGAGAAAGGACAGACTGGGAGAAGGTAAGTAAACAGTATAACCAACAAGGTATTACCCAGAAAATGCAAACCAATGAAGATGATGAAAACAATAGCAAAATGGGCCAAGATGTCGAGATGTCCAGTAGGGACTTCGGATTAGTGATACTAGAGAAATCTGGGCTGGAAAGAGATTTGGGCTACATTTATTGATGATATTTGAGTTCATGGGACTGAATGAGGTTAGTGAAGGAACACATATAAATTAGAGATTTGGGCTTAGTGAAAAGAGGAAAATAACCAAAATGGATGTCAGAAGAGACTCTGAAACTTGCTCCTAAGCACTGAGTAGCTAAAGTGAACATAAGAAATGATCAAGTGAAAGAGCTAAACAGAAGATTTCAAAAGGTGGCTTGAGAAAACAAGGTAATATGCAAGGACTTAGAGTTAAAAAACCAAAAGGGAAAAACATGATTGACACTTCTCAAGCTGAAAGAACTAAAGAGAAAATTCAAGCCTCGAGTTGCATTACTGAAGGATTCTATGGGCAAAATACTGAACGATGCAAGAAACATCAAAAGAAGATGGAAGGAATACAGAGTCACTGTACCGAAAAGAATTGGTTGATGTTCAACCACTTCAGGAGATAGCATATGATCAAGAACCACTGGTAGTGAAGGAAGTACCAAGTTGCACTGAAGGCACTGGTGACAAGCCTTCAGGAATTGATGGAATACCAATTGAGATACTTCAACAAAACTGATGTAATGCTGGAAGCACTCTTCTATGTCAAGAAATTTGGAAAACAGCTACCCGGCCAACTGACTGGAAGAGATCCGTATTTGTGCCCATTTCAAAGAAAAGTGATCAAATGGAAGGGGAAAATTATCCACAAAATTATTAATATCACACCCTAGCAGAATTTTGATGAAGATAATTAAAAAATGGCTGCAACTGTAGAGTGCATCAACTGGAAACTGCCAGAAGTTCAAGCCGGATTCAGAAGAGGATGTGGAATGTGGGATATCATTACTATTGTCAGACAGATCTGGGCTGGAAGCAGAAAATACCAGAAAGATGTTTACCTGTATTTTATTGACTACATGAAGGCATTCGACTGTGCAGATGACCAATCGTGGATAACATTATGAAGAATGGGAATTCCAGAACACTACTGTGGTCACGTGGAACCTGTACATGGATTTAGAGGCAGTCATTCAAACAGAACAAGGGGATACAATGCGGTTCAAAATTGGAAAAGGTGTGTGGCAGGGCTGTATCCTTTCACTTTACTTATTCAAGCCTGTATGCTGAACAAATACTCCAAGAAGCCAGACTGTGAAGAATGCGGCATCAGGATTAGAGGACGATTCATTAACAACCTGCTATATGCAGGTGACACAACCTTGCTTGCCAAAAGTGAAGATGACTTGAAACACTTAGTGACAGTCAAAGACTATCGTCTTCAGTATGGATTACACCTGAAGGTGAAGAAAACGAAAATCCTCACAACTGCACCAATAAACAACATCATGATAAATGGAGAAAAAATTGAAACCGTCAAAGATTTCATTCTACTTGGATCAACAATCAACATCCACGGAAGCATCAGTCAAGAAGTCAAACGATGTTCATTGGGAAAATCTACTGCAAAAGACCTCTTTTAAAGTTTTTTGTTTAAATAGTATTTTACTGTGTTTTAGGTTAAAGTTCACACAGCAAATTAGGTTCCCATTTAACAATTTTTATACAAATTGTTCTGTGTCATTGGTTCCAATTATCACAATTTGTCAGCATTCTCATTTCCATTCTGTCTGTTTGTTCTGTTTCCATTGATCTAGCTTTCCTTCCCCTCCTTGCCTTCTCATCTTTGCTTTTGGGTAAATGTTGACCATTTGGTCTCACATATTTGATAGTTTAAGACAGCACGTTACTCACAGGTGTTACTTTTTCATTTTAAAAACCAATCTATTACTTGGCTGAAATGTGACCTACAGAAATAGCTTCAGTTCCAAGTTTAAGGGGTATCTTAGAGTGATAGTCTTGGGGGTTCTTCTAGTCTCTATTGGTCCAGTAGGTCTGGCCTTTTTTTAGGAATTTGAATTTTGTTCTACATTTTTCTATTTTATTTGGGACCTTTCTTGTGTCCCTGGTCGGAAAAGTCAGTAGTAATAGCCAGGGACCATCTAGTTCTTCTGGTCTCAGATTAGAAGAGGCTGTAGTTCGTGTGGGCTATTAGTCATGTGGACTAGTTTCTTCTCTGAGCTTTTGATTCCCTTCATTCTCTTTTGCTCCGTATAGGTAGAGACCAATATTTGATTCTTAGATGGCTGCTTGCATG
Organism: Trichechus manatus latirostris; assembly: GCF_000243295.1. Lineage (NCBI taxonomy): Eukaryota > Metazoa > Chordata > Mammalia > Sirenia > Trichechidae > Trichechus > Trichechus manatus. Next base: position 4,053,686 of record NW_004444007.1, read on the forward strand.
CTTTTAAGACCCCAGATGCTACTCACCAAACTAGGATGTAGAACATTATCTTTATGGACCAGGTTATGCCAATTGACTAAGTTGTCCCCTGAGTCTATGGTTCTAAGCCTTTTAACCCAGTAAACCAAGTTGTTTGGATATGTCTAGGAAGTGTCCGTAACTGTGCCCCCTATGAGCTTTGTCTCTTTAAAGTTTTAAAAAGCAATGCTATCACTATTCTGGATTGAATTGTGTCCCCCAAAAATATGTGTTGTAAATCCTAACCTGTATACTTGTGGTTATAATCCCATTTGGGAATGGATTTTCTTTACTATAATAATTAGACAGTATTAGTATAGGATATGTCCTAAGTAAATCTCTTTTGAGATATAAAAGAGCACATTAGGCGTAGAGAAGCAGGCAGAGATGGGGGAAGACAGATGCCAAGCCACATGAAGACTGCTGAGGAACAAGGACCTTCCTCCAGAGCCAACAAAGAAAGAAAGTCTTCCTCTACAGCCGGCACCCTGAATTCAGACATCTAGCCTCGAAACTGTGAGAAAATAAATTTCTATTTGTTAAAGTCACCCACGTGTAGTATTTCTGTTATAGCAGCACTAGATAACTGAGACAATCATTTTGATGACTAAGGTGCGCTTGTCTTGTATGTATGTGAAATCTGGACAATGAAAAAGGAAGGACAGAAGAATTCATGCATTCAAACTGTGGTGCTGATGAACAATACTGAATATACCATGAACAAACAAATTAGTCTTAAAAGAAATACAACTAGAATGTTCTTTAGAAGCAAGGATGGAGACTTCAACTCACTTACTTTGGGCACAACATCAGGAAAGACCAATTACTGGAAAATGACATCATGTTTGGTAAGGCAGAGGGTCAACGAAAATGAGGGAATCCTCAATGAGAATTTGTTGGACACTACATCAGAAGGTGGTCTGATAATTCTGTCACTTCTATTTAGAACAATTATCTTCAGCTCCTGTATTTCAAGTACTGTCAAGAAGGCACAGTTGTGGAAATGAAATAACAATTTATAAATATGAACGAAAATAGAATTTAAATTTTAAAGTAAAGGGAATATAAGAAAATATTCCCTAAAGGACAATGAGGATTTTTTTTTGGGGGGGGGCGGTGAGTGGGATCAGGAACTATCTTCTTTTCTACATTAACATATGCAGAAATAGCTCATCTATATCTCCTTTAAGGCCAAAATAACAAAAGAAACAAAAATGTTTTATCCATAGACTTCCACTTAAAGCATTTCCTCTGCTTAGAAACAGCAAATCAGCTAACATAAACGGCTAAGAGGAAGCCAGTCACAGATGACTACATACTGTATAATTCTTTTTGTATGAAGTTCAAGAACATGCAAAGCAAGACAGTATAGTGGTGATGGTTAAGTGGTGGGCATGGTTAGAAGGGGCACAAAGCCTTCTGGGATCTTGGATATATTCTATACACTGATCTAGGTGGTGGTTCCATTGAATTGTACATCTGGCATTTGAACATTTTACTGCATCTGTTAATTAAAGTACATATTTTTTAATATCTTAAATTAAAAAAAAAAAAAACCAAGGTCTTAAGAATCTCATTCCATACAGCATATTTTGTCCTTGCTAAGATGGTCAAAGGATTTAAGTAAAAAGAAGAAACATATTTAATGGTCTACAAGCTTCTCTTCCCCTCTCACCCCATCCCTACTTCAACCATCTCCCCAAGGGTGCCTCTACAACAGTCTAGCAGGAATTAAAAACAACAACCAAAAGAAAATGCCAGAGGATAAGGATGTTTGAGTTTCATCATTTTCAGGGTATATAAACAAGTTCCTGGGTCCTTTTTCCACCAAACCAAAAGTAAACTCCCAAAAGGAGTCTGAAAGGAATCATAATGTAAACACCAACCTTTTAATCATTACTTGGTATATAATCATTACTTGTATATTTTAATCATTACTTGGTATATTGCCCTAGCTCATGGCTATGAACCTATATCTAAAAAGATCCTTCTATAATTTCCGTTTTAATTTTACTTTGACAATTTGGAATAGGATAAAATGACAGAAAAATTTTATCTAAATTTCAATTAACTCCCTTACTGTCAATTGCTATTTTTTTTAGCGAAGGACGATCACATATATTAAACAGTTCAGAGAATAAAAAATTCCTTCCCATTGCCATTTTAAAATGAAAATATCAAACGAAAAAGAAAACATATTTATTACATCTGGTTGTTACATTAGTCACAAAATGAAATGTTGGAATCTGCCTGTTGGTTAAATGTTCAGAACTATAAATAATGAGGCACAGTATTAAGATAACCCACCACACACACGCCATGCAATCAGCAGATGCACTGCTTCAGATATTTCGACTTCAGCGAAAATAGGAAACAAAGTCATGTAAAGGTGTTTCGGGGGACTGAAGCTGTCTCTTTTCACCCTTCAAATAATTTTTAGATGTCAGTAAAAATAAGTAAAATTTTAAAGTCTTCATAGATACTTCAGGATTCTAGTAGAAGCCCTGCAACATAAAACTCTAAGGCTTTATATTCTTGCAGGGTTTTAGTTAACCGAGCAAAGAACTGATCTGTGGAACTGAAAATATTTAAGGAAAAACAACTAGGGGTCTTGTCTGCAAGGCAAAAGCTCAGGACCTCGGAGCAGGGTTGCACTAAACTGCCGAGATGCAGAGCTTTAATTATTGCCTTCTTTTAAAACTTGCCGTGCGGGAGTGAGGGAGCGGAATTAGGCGCCGCGGGGGAGCCTCTTGGGTGGTAAGCAACCCTAAGATCAAAGCACTCCACTCGTTCCGAGAAAAGGGGCCAAGGAAAGACACAGGGCAAGAGAAACTCACTTTTGAAAAGCACCTTCCGGTTACAAAGCACTGTCACATTCTTTATCGGACACAGTATCCTTTTGGCTAGCCTCCAGCGTCTACAGAAACAAAAGGCCCAACTTGGGGTTCTCTTCAAATCTGGGTTCCAACCCCCTCGTTCTCGTGGCTACGCAACCCGCGCGTCGCACCGACCTCCTCGGCGCCAGCCGGACGCGCACGTCACTCGCTTGCTGCCAATCGGCACCCGTCAGGTCACCTCCCCTCCCAGGACCCACAGCACCGCCCCCTCCCGCCCGCTGCCGGGACCCAGGCCGTAGCACGCCGCCCGCCCGCCGGCCGCTTCCGCTCTCGGCGCAGGCGCGGCAGGTCTGCCTGTGAGTGGAGGGGGTTCGGGAGAAGAGCGGACGCTGCTGGTGAGGATGGTGCTGGAGAGCGTCGCCCGCATCGTGAAGGTACAGCTTCCCGCGTATCTTAAGCGGCTTCCAGTCCCCGAGAGCATTACCGGGTTCGCCCGGCTCACAGGTAAACCGCCCCATCAGCCAGTGCCCATTCTTGCGCTCACCCCTGGGAAGTGTGGTGGTGGTGGTGGTGTAAAATTTTGGGGCCAAGGGGTGGGGCCGGGCGAGCGGCGCGTGACTCGTGAGCCCGAGCGGTGGGGGCTGAGTGCGCAGCCGCGTCCAGAGCGCGTGCGATGCCAGCTCTCGGCGCTTGGCTGCCGTCTAGCCGCTGTTTGCGGTATGGTTTCGTGATGAGGGACCGGTTTTTTGCCGAGGAGGTGGCCGAGTTGGAAACAGGCCCGTCTCTTTCACCTCCTGCATCTAGTATCTGTCCTTTTCATAGCACTCTGCAGTATGCTTCTTTATTCTAAAGCAGGTTAGGTCCGCTTTAGCTAAGGCGCTATGTAACAGGCAGTCCCTGCTCACCGCTGGATTTTTCCCGTGTAAGAGTGAGTGTGTGCGAGAGAAATATCGACGTAACAGGGTAACACGCATGTGGCTGCTTTATTTAGTAAAGAAATTAGTAAATAACCTCCATTCCCACAGGGGACAGTTCACCTATTCTCAGGAGCATTTGAGGTCACCTCCGTTGCTATGGGCGCCGGGGCAACTGAGGTGACTCGAGTTGGAAGCAAGATATATTAGCCAGAAAGTATTCAAAGCTAGGTATTTATGGGGCCATATCTCACAAAATGAAAACTTAATGCATATATATGAGGTAGTGTGTTTTTCACTGGACAGTGACAACAGTTGCAGAATCTCTTTTGGAGTACTGTGGAAGAAAGGAAACCCTGGTGGCGTAGTGGTTAAGAGCTACGGCTGCTAACCAAAGGTGGGCAGTTCGAATCCACTGGACGTTCCTTGGAAACCCTATGGGGCAGGTCTACCCTGTCCTATAGGATCGTTATGAGTCGGAATCAACTCTACCGCAATGGGTCTGGTTTTTGGTATGGAAGACAAACTTCAATGACTGTTTTCCACTTTTAATCTCTTCAGAAAAGGTTGTAATAGTTAATAACATTTAGTTCTCCTGAATAAGTTACATGTGGAGTCCATAATGTAGGCCTTTGTTGGACCAAAAATTTGATAGACAATTTTGAGCAATGAATTGCTTAAATGTTTAGGAGACAAGATATTTTCATTTTTCATCTGCAAATTAGAAAAAAAAATTACATTATTGTTGCGTATTTTTCCTTCCCTGTTTAGACCTAGCAGTTTTTTTAAGCAATTGATACTCTCGTGATGACACTGCATTCTTAGTAAACACATAGCGATCCTGGATTACCATGCAGTGTTTAAATACTGATAATCCTTATCTGTCAGAAACAATGTATTTTTCTTTGTTTAGGTCAGATTTTCAAGAGGAAAGTTTTTAAGATAAATTAGTGTGAGTCTGCTCTTGTATTTGTATAACATATGCTAATACTTGAAGTTTTCAAAAAATTTTCCCAATTAGCATATTTACCTTTAAAATAGAGCAACAAAATAATCTTTCCAGTCAACACTTCCAGGTTTAAAAACTAGTTATGAAACTTTGAAAATAGTAGTTCTTGCCCACTTGAACTAGTTGGCTTCTTTAAAATACGAAGGTTTTTACTCAAAGCAATGAATCCTAAAACTTTAATAATATTTGTCCCAGAGTAGCACAAATGCATCAGAGCTGGCAGCTATAAGGACATTAGCTGTATTTATCCAGAAAGGGCCAATTTTGAATTGAAATGGAACAGAATTGAAAACATGTATCTACAAAAAGATTTGTACAAGCATGTTTATAATAGCCTTATCTGTATAGCCCAAAACTGGAAACAATCCAAGTATCTTATCAACATGAGAATGGATAAACAGATTATGATATATTCATATGAGTGGAAAACTGGTCAGCAATAAAAAGGAACGAATTACTGAAACACTGGATGAATCTCAAAAAACTGTATGTTGAGTGAAAGAAGCTTTGATTATAGAACTCATTAGTTAGAAGGAATAGAAGAGCAGGAGAAAACTTTCTGGAGTGATGGAAATGTTTACATAGTTTCTGTGGTTGCTACCCAGGTGTATTTAATTGTCAAGACTCTTAGGGCTAAATAGTTAAGATCTATTTATTTTAATTTGTATGTAAATTATACTTCAATTTTTAAAAAAGGAAGGAATGGAACAAAAGATGAGTTTTCTCAATAGGGAAAGCATAATTTAAGTTCAAATTAAAGAACTGTATTTATTAACTTGTAAATAATAGAGATTATTCCTAAAAGAGTGAAGAATCTTTAAACAACTTTTTTTTGAGAATTTGGGAAAAGATTTATGTAGTTACTTTAACTTATAAAAATTTCCCCTCTTGCTGTTTTGACCAACCGTATTTAAAAATCTATTTTGCAGTTTTAAATTCCTCAAGTCATCAAATATCTATTGAGCATCTACTATAGGCCAGGTAATGTTCTAGATACTGGGACACTGTTCTATTCACAATAGTGAATGAAAAGAAGTTTTTAAAATTGATCATTAATTTCATTTTTATAGGTCTTTTGGTCCTGAACACAGTTTTATGTTAATAGTAAAGCCAATCCATTGAAAATATTTATTCTCATATTTTGTGTAATTTAGAAGTAGGAATCATTTCTGTCTCTTGACTAAATGATACTTAAGAAAATGTAGTGAAATCATCAGCCACCAAGTGGCCAATGTTATTTTTACATTATTATATGCAACTTTTTGAAAATTTGAAAAGGAAAAATTTCTTCTAATTCCTTAAACAATAATTCTTCATTGAGATTCATGTATGTATATGTATAATTTTAAAATGTTTTTATAATAAGAGTGTTTATATATCTTGATTAGGAATAGAGTGTGTTGATAGCTAGTTTATTTAACTATGTAAAAGGCTGAATCTGCCCCTTAAACCTTTTTTTCTCTAAGGAGATGCTTTCTTTCAACAGTGTTTAATTTAAACTTTTGTAACGGTTTATGTTAAAATTTCCTGCTGCTTGAGTTGTTTTGACATGTTCTTTTTGGTTTAGATTTGATTTCTCCGATGGTGCTGGTTCTTTCACTTTGACTTCTTAGTCTTATTATTGTTTATCTTAGTAGTGGGTAATAGAAGTCAAATAGATACTAGAACCCTGCTCAATATTAATAGTATAATGTGGTCTGACTTTTTTTCTTTTTTACTCAGAAACAGGTGATTAAAAAAAAATTAGAAATAGGTAAGCTTCACTAATAGAAGAAGTTCTTCTGGAAGTTAAAATTTGGAATTAAGGAAAACAATGTTTAAGAAAAGTCAACCCTTTACATTCAAATGAATAAACAAAATGTTGTCTCAGTGGGTATCTCTTCAATGGATTGAACCTTGACGTCAGCCAGTTCATCTGTATGACTTAACATCCTCAACTACTAAATGCATACCTCTCCAACTCCTGCTCTCTCAAACTTGGATCTTCCTAATCCTGACTTGTCTCCTGAAACCCCTGTTTAGCTTCAGCTTCTCATAAAGGCACCTCCTTGTCCTAAATGAAACCAAGCTCTCCCTGAGAAAACCACTTCCCCTGTAGCCCTCAGTGTATCTGTTCTTTCTCTACCCTTCCTTGTCTTTCTGGGATGGAGGAACAGAGAGAGTTGACTCTGCACGGTTATTTCCACGCTGGAATTCTTTCACTCTCTTTCAAAGCTTTATCTTCCTTTAAAGCTTCTGCCATCCCTCAGTACCACGCTCCTTATTCTTTGTTGTCAACTGTTGATCTTCAGCCAACACCCAACATTCTTTAGGGATGCTCTTATTCTTCTGTTTTTCCTATAACATTGTACTGTTTCTTCCTGCTTAAACCTGCCTTCCTCTTTCTATACTGTGGTGTGTGTGTTTAATATTATAGATTAGTACCACCATCCATCCAGATAATGAAACCAGAAATCTGGGAATCATGAATGAACTTCACTTCCTCTATTTACCTCATGTTCCATACCTAATCTATCACCAAATCCTATAGATTTTACTGTCTGAATTAGTGGTCCTTAAGTTTTGAGAGGGGTGGTGGTTAGATCACAGGCCTACTCTAAGATCCTGGTGAAGGCTATGGACCATCTCTTTAGAAAACCCACACATGCACACACATTCATACACACTGTTGTAGGCAGTTTTTAGTCCTCCCCCTCCCCCGCATTCTGTATTATTGCAATGGATTTCCGAGAGGTTATCTTGTCTCTTTTCCTCCCCACCACCAGCCCTCTCTCCCTGTTCTTTATGTCCCTCCTCTAATTCATCTTCTATCTGATACCAGTATGACTTCATAAATGAAAAATTTTCCAGTTACAGTACTGTTCAAGTATTTCAGTGGTTCATATTATACATAGGATAAATTCCTAGCTTCCTGTTACACATCAGAGCCTTTCATGATCTGGCACCTGCTCACTTCTACAGTCCCCACCCTACTTCTTTATATTCAGCAATACGTTAGAGTTCTAACCTTTCATGCATGTCCTGTCTCTGTGCCCTTGCCTATGCTGTTTCCTGTGCGTGGAATGCATCTCCTCCTCCCATTTGCCTGATGAACTCCTTACTCATCTTTCAGAAACCTGCTTAGGTGTCAGATCCTCTCTGTAAAGTCTTTGCTCATCCCAGCAGAGAGTTTCTCTCTTCCCAGCAAAGAGTTCATCTCTTCTATCTCTGTATTGCTTATATATTACACAGTATTATAATCCTTTTTTTTGTTAGTCTGTATTCCACACTAGATGGAAAGCTCCTTTGTGGTAGGGCCTGTGTCTTATAATTTTTGTATCTTCAATACCTGGCATATCACCTGACATGTGTCAGTGAGGCTTTATAGTTCCTAAGGATGCTTGAAATTTTTTTCTTAAATATTTTAAATAGTCTTTCTTACTGTCTTACAGTCTTACACTGTTATCATTCATAAGCCATGAACAAAGGCAAACACATCAGCCCTTACAGTAGTTACCTCAGATGCCAGTTTAATGGAGTACAGATTCAATTCACCTAAAATTTATTGAGATCTTGGTTTATATAAGTCTCTATTAGAGGGTAGGAAGCTGTAGATCTTTTTGCTCAGTAGGGGAAGTGACGGATATTTACATAACTAGCTTCAAGGCAGAGTGCATTAATACTCCTTTTGAATAGTGCTTTATAGTTACTGAGTGGTTTCTTCATTCATTCCTCCGAACAGTCCTATAAAGTTGGTAGGTTCTTTGCACGTATTCTTTTCTTCCCTGTGCCTTGAAAGTTCTTCTCTCAGTCTTTAAGCAAGAACTTTCAAGGCACAGGGAAAAGTATGTGCAAAGGACTTAGCAGTTTCACAGGTCTGATGGTTTTAGCTTAAAGGTCTTTTTTCAGAAACCTTCCCTGACCACCTTACCTAAAGTTGCAGCCAACTTACCGCTTTGCTCCCAGGTTACTCTCTTTCTGTCTTACACCTCCGTTGCTGTCAATTCCATTCCGACTCATAGCGACCCTGTAGGACAGAGTAGAACTGCCCCATAGGGTTTCCAAGGCTGTAGATCTTTATGGGAGCAGATTGCCAGGTCTTTTCTCCCATAGAACCACTGGTGGGTTTGAACTGCTGATCTTTCGGTTAGTACCCCAGGGCTTAACCGTTGCACCACCAGTGCTCCTTATAGTTAAAAATAGTAGGCAAATGTTTTTCCCTCCGGTATCAAATATCTGTAATAGCTCAACATACATCAAATAGGTTCATAGGAAATAGCCTTAGAGGGTTTTTTTTTAATTTCTTGTTTGATTTTTCTGTATTTTACATTTCTTCATTAAAAATGAGCCTTAATAAAAATATTTCAAATGATTTTAATTGAGCTCTACAGGCTGTATTATTTTCCTTTATAAAACTTCTCTATAATTAAGTTGATCATCTTTAGAAAATAGATTGCACTCAGACTGTTTTACAACTATAACTTTGTTGCAGGAAATAATGACATCTCGTTATTGTATTACTTTACTTCACCAAGAATTAAGTGTTCCCAGAGGACAACATTTTATGAAGAGATTTTAAAACAGTATTCATACCGTTTGTTCCTTGAGATTTGTGGGTTGAGAAATCCAGAAATGCTGGATTTAAGTTAAGGTTTTCATCTTTACATTCTTGTTCATTTGGTTTTTTACTTTGGGTCATTTAACCTCTGGTAACCTTTTTAATTTGTAATATTCAGAATAATATTTAATGTTATTCTACATTCAACAAACATTTATTAAATGACTGCTATTTCAAGATACTACACTAGATACTGGGGCCAATAGCAACCAAAGAAATTCATTCCTAATCTAGATAAATGTAACTAAATACTTACAGTACAGCGTGGTCAGTGAGAAAGCAAATGACATTCTCTACATTCATTTACTCAGTAAGTCATTTATTAAACACTTACGAGCCATCTTTCGTGCCAGGAATTGTAGAACGCAGCTTCTTTTCTCATAGGCTTATGGAACAGCCAACTTTATAAACAAATATTAACCGAATTGTGATAACAGAAACATAAGGAAAAGGGAAATACAGGAGGAAGTGATTAATTTTGCTTTGTAAAATCAGGGCAGAGTTCTGGAGGAGAGAACATTAGACTGTAGTCTTGAAGGGTCTGTACAAATTAGTTAAACCAGGAGTAGAGAAAGGCATTGCAAAGAGAAGGAACTTCATGTGCAAAGAATACAGGAAGACTACTTAGGTAATAGCTTTGGCTGGCTGCAGGTACATGAGGGATGGGATGTTTATAAGAGCTGAAACTGGAAAAGTATCCTTAACCATCCATGCTAATGAAGTGGTGCTTTGTGGAACTAGTGGTCCGTAGCAGCACTGTCCAAAATCTTCCTGTGAGGGTAGAAATGTTCTTTGTGCTGTCAAATACAGGAGTCACTAGCCACTTGTGGCTTATGAGCTCCTGAAGTATGACTAGTGTGTCTAAAAAACGAAATTTTAAAGTTTGCTTAAATTTATTAAATTTAAATAGCCACATGTGGCTGTTGGCTACCATATTGGACAGTATTGATCTATAAGATAGACCTCTCCCCTGCTTCCAAAACAATTCCGTATTAATCTCCAGGACTTTAATTCATTCAAAGAATCTGTGTGGTGCGCCTCTACTCTGGTTATGAGGATATAACAGCCAACATGACAGACAAGGTACTTATACTCACAGAGCTTCCTTCTGGCGACCAAAACAATGCATCACTAAAGATTTCTACCATATAGCATAGTCAAGTTGATTTGGCAAAATACTTTTTTCAAAGGAGTTGCTACTACTTCCCTACCAATCTACATAATCTGTTAATAAAAGCTACCATTTATTGTGTGTCTTCTTTGTGCCAAGGTACTCTTATAGGTGCTATACATGTAATATGTAAATAGGTTATTTTATTTAGATCTCATAACAAGCTTTTGGCATTATTCCCATGGTGTCTTATCAAAAATAATTTCACTTGGGAAGAATTGGTATTAAGCCAGTCTTATAGTAGTTAAATGATAAGAACAATTATCTCTTGAGAGTAGTTTTACTAAGAGAGGAACAGATTTAATTTTAGATCTGTTTGATTTCATGCCATGGTTATTGAGAACAGGCTTTGGATTTTGAATGTCTTGGTCTAAACTTGCTTAAGCTACAGTTTACCCACCTGTAAAATGGGAATAATAATAGTGCCTACCATGTACAGTTGTTTAAGCTAACACTGTTAGATAATACAGTGGCACTCTTAGCATACTCTATTCATTTATCATTAATATTCATTAGAATGCACTGACACATAATACTTAGTTTCTTTTATCTATCTAGCTATTTCTGTATAATGTCTAGCAAGGAATCAGGTAAGTGCTGAGTACAGGAAGTTAAATGATAGCTCTTTAAGAACAGAAAAGATTCGCTGCAGAGCCCAGCAGAAACAAGGCAGTAGCAGACATTTGAGAAATGCATGCTGAAATGTTTATCTTATCTTCCTGGTGTGTTTTGTCTCCACAGGCATAGGGACCATTTTGTTTATATCACTTGTAATCCCTCTCACCATAGGACAGTGCTGGGTATTCCAGAATGCATTTAATGAATTTTTATGGAATGATAATGTATCTTACAATGAGAACATTCAGTATATGAAGATTTCAATTAGTTCTTTAAAATCTTACATGTTTAGGTATTTCTTTAGTTATTATGATGATATAAAAGAATGTAAATTAAGCATTGAAGACGTTTTGAAATGATCATAATTTATGACTCTGAAATTATAAGTCATTGTTAAAATATTTTGCAGATATTCTTTTGTATGGTTTTGTAAAAAACAGCTTGGGGGCAGTGACTGACCTCCTCCAACCCCACAAGGGGGAAGGAGAACCAGGATAAACAGCCCAAGTCTGATTCCTATGAGGCGGGGGTCAGACATGTCTCCTCTCTCCTTCATCTTTACCAATTCTGACACCAACTGTCCCTCTCACGGCACTCTCTACTTTTCTGCTGAGTTCAATAATTCATTGCAGTGGCCACACAGAATTCACCATACTTAGAATTATGGGGTTTATTCAGGAAGTAACAGTTACAGTTCAGGCTCAGGAACACTCAGGATACAGTTCTTCCATCAGAATAGCCTATTCCCCGCCTTGCTCGCAGACACGCCTCTCACTGGCCCTCAGTCTCTGCCCATAGGCACTCAGCTTTCTCTGTCCGTGGGCTGGGACGCCCACTACGCCATCTCCTCTGCCAGGTCTCCTGCCACTGCTTCTCATCGACTTCAGGGCTACAGCTCTCTGTCTCTGTCTTTTGTCTCTGTCTCTCCTCTCTCTATTATCTCTCTCTCACTCTGTCTCTCATCCACTTCCCCCCTCCCCCCGCCCCAATAGGGTTTGTATGGTTTTAGACATGGTATAAAGGAAAAAAAGGTGAAAATGTTTTCTTAACTTATAAAATACATGGCACATTTTCTAAACCTATAAAATGCATGGCACACTGAATTTTGTTTATACTTACAGTAATCATACTTCCCAACATACAAATAAAGACAAATGCAAATATACTTCATGGGGACAGTGAGAGGATATTTGGAATAGGACCTATTTCTGAAAATTTACGTTTCCAGTACCCAGAGTCTCAAGTTAGCCCATAATAAAACAAGGTAGTCCTAGGTATAGCTGGCTAGATTGTATTATTATTCACAGTTTTACAGATGAATTAAATAGTTAAGAAATTATGATGAGAATTAATTAATAAATAAACTCAGTGAAATCAGACATGCTATTTTGAGTTGTATTTCAGCAAGAGGACTGCAATTCTAACAAATCTGTACATGTTTAGTTTCAGAATGGCTTCGGTTATTGCCTTTTCTTGGTGTCCTTGCACTACTTGGCTACCTTGCAGTTCGTCCATTCCTCCCAAAGAAAAAACAACAAAAGGATAGCTTGATTAATCTTAAAATACAAAAGGAAAATCCCAAAGTGGTAAATGAAATAAACATTGAAGATTTGTGTCTTACTAAAGCAGCTTATTGTAGGTGTTGGCGTTCTAAGACGGTAAGATGTCTGTTTACACATACAATAGAATTTTGTGGAGTTAGAATTGTTTTGCTTCCTAAATTCCCAATTTTGAGGTTCTGTAAGATGAGAGATTTGTTCATAGTATTCAGTATTGAAAGTCTATATTCTTAAGTTTGAATTTGCAGTTGATACTACCTATATTTGCAAAGTTAGAGCAGCAAGAAAGAATAGAAATCTGATGTTTTCACAAGGCTCAGCTGTTATCTAAAGTAGTATCTATTTACTTTTAAAATACTTTTTATTCTTTGAGAACGAATGTAAGACTTAGTGGAAAAGAGCTTAGACTTTGGAGTCAGAATAAATTGTGTTCAAATATGGTGTCTGACACCGTATGACTGGTTAAGCAAGGTACTTAATTTTTAATTTCTTTAATCTTTAGTTTTTTGAAGTCTGATAATTTATTAACATAACAGGTATTGTTGAGGATTTAGTTAGTTGATGTATGTAAAATGCCTTAAACAGTATGTACTAGTAAGTGGTAGTTATAATTATGAATGATTTTTAATGTGGAAATTAAAAAGGAGTTTGGAATGATGAGTACTAAAAGCAGTTGATGAAATCTGTCTCTTGTATTACTTTAATCGTAGGATATTTGGGGTTTTAAGTACAGTAATGTTCATTACAGCATCATTTATAAAAGCAAAATTTTTGAACAATTTAAGTATTTGATAAAAGGGGAATAACTAAAGTATGGTATAATACAAATGATGGAATGTTACGAAGCCATTGAAATCATACTTATAAAGAATATTTAATGTCATGAGATCACAATGTAATATAAGTAAGAAAAGCAAATTATAGTATGATCCCAGTTTTGCTTAAAATGTATGTACTCAGACACAGTAAATGCATAGGGAAAAAATGTACAAAAATGTTGATTATTGTTCTCTATGTCTAGATGGATTATGAGTGAATTTTTTTTCTTAAATATATTTTTAATAGTCTTCAGAAAATTTACAGTATGTAAGAGCTCAAGCTGTAAACCAAAAGGTCAGCAGTTCGAATCCACCAGCCATTCCTTGGAAACTGTATGGGGCAGTTCTACTCTGTCCTGTAGGGTTGCTGTGAGTCAGAATCAACTCTACAGCAACAGGGTATAAATTATAGTAAGAAAACATTATGAAATGATTTATTTGAAATTAAAAAAAAATTCAATATGTAAAGCAGTGAATAAACTCAAGTTTAGAACTCCACAGGGAAGAAGAATTTATGTTGATTCTTTTTAAACCTATTTTAGTTGCTCATGGAATCATGCTAAGGTATTTATTTAAAATTGACACCAAATAATCAGTTTAACTATTTAAATTGTCGTATTTGCTATGGTATCAGAATGATGTTAGGTTAGATGTAGGAAATACAGGTAGTCCCTGATTTACAATGTATTCGAGTTATGATGAACTGCAGTTATGACTATCTTAAGTTTTTTTTTGTACATCTTATCGTTAGTAATATATACTACATACAGTGTTGCAGCGTGTAATTTGCTGATGTTATCATTCTCAGATGTCCACTCGCAGGTGTTCAATGTTATGATTTATACAGATACTGATAATAAAAGGCAATAATAAAACTAAAAAAAAAAAATGAGGTATTCGACTTACATCAGAACCAACTTATGACGGAGTCATCAGAATAGAACCCCGTCGTAAGTCAGGGATGACCTATATCTATTACTCAAAGAAAGCTATCTGGTGATTTTTTTTTCTTGGAAAAGTATTTTGCTTTCTTTATGAGAATATTTCACAATTTTTTCATTTTGTTGGATCGTATTTTTAAAGTAACAATTCTTTTTCTCTTTCTAGTTCCCTGTTTGTGATGGTTCACATAATAAACACAATGAATTGACAGGAGACAATGTGGGCCCACTAATACTGAAGAAGAAAGAAGTATAATAGTCTATAATAATATAAGACTAGTGAATTAGGAGTGGATCAGCTGTGTGCTGTAAAATCCTATAACAATATTTTCTCATTCTTTGTGTATAGAAAATCTTTGAAATGGTGGTCTTAATTATTACTACTGATTGAATAATTATTTCTGCCAATTTATTTTCTTGCTACACTACTGTTTATATTTGGTACTTTGTATAATAGTCATTTATATAGAAATTGTGAAAGTCTCTCATTATGACTTCGAAGAATTAGTGTATCTTCCAATAATAAAATCAACACTTCTCAACACTTAATTGAGAAAATCTAAATTATTGGCAATGGGTCCAAAGCTGTTAGTGTGAATATCAGTATTTTCAACAGAATGTATACTTAAATTTTTTTTCCCAACAGTGTTAAATATGTTATTTTTCAGATCTCTTTTGTTTTGATCCTTTGAAGTGATTTTCCCCTTTTGTCCTTTCACATTCCATTCTTTTTAGGATAAGAAAAATATTACTGTCAATAATTACCTGAATTTTCACAGAGATAAACTCTTACCTTTGTACAAATTATTGTCTAATACGAATATCCCAATTTCAGGAAAGAAGTAAACTGGATGTAAAACACTCCAACAAGGAACGGTTATTTACATTATAAAGGATTTGTTTGGTTTACAAAGGCTTGTTTGTATCTGTTTATGTGTGCTTTTTTGTGTGTGTCTTGAGCTGTTTGACTCAGTAAGGGGGTGGGGTGAGGCGGAGTGGCAGCACTAGAAATCGACAAAGTATATCTGAACTCATATTAAAATGATAATAGTTCAGAGTTCAAAATTGTATTTATATGAACATTTTTCTGTTTAAAGCAGTGTAAACCATAAAAACATATAAAACTTTTCTGTAAAAATAGTTACAAAATTAATGGAGAATCTTTATAAAGTTTTTGTAATTTTTTAGCCTACTGTTAAGTCTATTTTGTTTCATCTTATATTTATAAATCTCATATTAATAGCTGTCCTTAAGTCTGCCTACTGAAGGTACAAGTCTGTTCAGTTCACTATGCCTCCTTTTTATATGAAAATACAGGAGGCAGACATGTTTAATCCTTATTGCAATAATGAAGCTATTAGTTATTAAGCACTTAATATGTACCATACTGAAATAATTTTGATTAAAAGGCCAAATCACTTCTACTTTCTTCATCTAAATGTAATGAAAGCTCTGCTAAACCCAATAGAGTGAATCCCATCTTCTAAGCCACAGTGTGGAGTCCTGGTGGCTCAGTGGTTAAGAGCTCATTGCTAACCAAATGGTCAGCAGTTCAAATCCACCAGCTGCTCTTTGGAAACTCTGTGGGGCAGTTCATTCTATCCTATAGGGTCACTATGAATCGGAATTGACTCAGCAGCAACGGGTAAGCCACAGTGTAAGGAGCCCTGGTGGTATAACTGTTAAGCACTTGGCTGCTGACCAAAAGATTGGTGGTTTGAACCCACCAGCTGCTGCACAGGAGAGACCTGGCAATCTGCTTCTGTGAAGATTTCAGCCAGGAAAACCCTATGGGGCAGTTCTACTTTGCCACATGGTTCGCGATAATTTGTAATCGTCTCAACAGCACCCAACAACATGTCCCAGACACTGCTTAGCATGGCATCTGGATTACTTATTACACATATGTCAATAGGTTTCTGTTGTGTGATCTTCAGTGTTTGTGACCAATAGCAGGAATCTTAGGGTTAGAAATGTAGTCTGTGGTTTTGAGAAGTTTTACAAGTTGTATGTCCAAAATTGTTGCTTCTTACATTCCCTGCCTGACATTTGGGGAGAAATACAACACTGTTCTTCAGCTCTGGTGGTCCTTCCTGAATCCTTTCCTTCAACACCCTTGAGGTCTTCACTGTGAGATTAACCATTTATTCTCCCACAGCTGATCCCAAGACTTCCGAAAAAATTCCTCCTCACCAAAAGTTTGTGGTCATGAAATACTTTTCTTTATATAAAATTATCTGTAGCAACTCACCGCCAACATGTTTTTATACGTGTTCTAGTGGTTCCCATACTTGAATTTCACTGGAAAAGGTAAAATTTCCTTAAAATGTAGAGTTGTTGTGTATCATCAAGTTAATTACAACTCATAGCAACTTTATAGCACAGAGTAGAATTGCCCTGTGGGGTTTCCTAGGTTGCAATCTTCATGGGAGCAGATTGCCAGATCTTTTCTCCTGTGGAGCTGCTAGTGGGTTCGAACTGCCAACCTTTCAGTTAAAGGACGCCTCAAAAAAAAAAAAATATATGTATATAAATATAAAATTACCAACTTTTAATTTTGTCAGGAACATTTAAAAAATTGAAAACTATTTCATAAAAGGGAATTTTTTAATACCCGCGAAGTAAAAAGACTATACTGTCAGAATAAAATCTTTTTTCCCATTTTCAATTGTTAAATATATTTAAAAAAAAAAAAACTTGGTTATCTAGTGCTGCTATGACAGAAATACCACAAGTGGATGGCTTTAACAGAAGTTTATTCTCTCACAGTCTGGGAGGCTAGAAGTCCGAATTCAGGGTGCCAACTCCAGAGGAAGGCTTTCTCTCTCTGTCAGTTCTGGGGGAAGGTCCTTGTCATCAATCTTCCCCTGGTCTAGGAGCTTCTCAGCATAGGGACCCCAGGTCCAAACGACCCGCTTTGCTTCCGGTTCTACTTTCTTGGTGGTATGAGGTCCCCCTGTCTTTGCTTACTTCAAAGAGACTGACTCAAGAAACAACCTAATCTTGTAGATTGAATCCTGCCTCGTAACTGCCTCTAATCCTGCCATTAACATCGTAGAGGATTTACAACACATAGGAAAATCACATCAGATGACAAAATGGTGGACAGTCACCCAACACTGGGAATCATGGCATAGCCAAATTGATAACACATTTTGGGAGGACCCAATTCCTGACAACTGTGACTCAAATTTCCCACCTCTGCAAATTATTTAGAAGCTGGGGACTGACAGCAAGCTATTACTTTAATGACTCCTATACATAAGTATATAATTGCCATCACTACTTGTAAATTCATAGAACTCTACCATGTATGCCTTAAAAAATATACATGTAATAAACAAGGAGCCCTGGTGGCGCAGTGGTTAAAGCAATCGACTGCTTACCGAATGGTCGGCAGTTTGAAACCACCAGTGGCTCCATGGGAGAAATATGTGGCAGTCTGCTTCTGTAGAGATTTACAGCCTTGGAAACCCTCCGGGGTCGCTACCAGTCAGAATTGGCTCGACGGCAGAGGGTTTTAATAACCAACTACCTCTGAATTGATAGAAGATAACTTAGCCCTTGAAATACCTATCTTGGGTTTCTAGGAGCATCAAGAGACCCCTGTTGTTACTATGTCACATGACTGCTGTGAGGGCTGTTCTGCTTCCTAGGGAACTACTCAGCAAATGAGAAGCACCATTACGTAAATATCCGGTATCCAAAAGCGATGATCAGGCTTGAGGTACTAATGATTCACTCATAGGTAATTAAGCAAGCTGCATTTTGGATCAGGCTTGAGGTACTAATCATTCACTCATAGGTAATTAAGCAAGCTGCATTTTGGATCAGGCTTGAGGTACTAATGATTCACTCAGGTAATTAAGCAAGCTTCATTTTTAAAAATGCATTACAATTCAGCTTTCAGTTCAACGTCTCATATGATGATTCATTACATTGCTTTTGTATTTTGTAACCTAATTTGTTAATAACTATGGGAAGCCACATAAGCCAGCTGCTGATCTATATAGTTCTCCCTTGCTGTGATCACACAGTCCTCTGTTAGAAACAAGCTATCATCCTGGTTAGAATGGGAGAAAAATGTAGAACAAAACTCAAATTCATAAAAAAGACCAGACTTACTGGACTAATAGGGACTGGAGGAACCCCCGAGACTATTGCCCTAAGACACCTTTTTAACCTGGATTGAAGCCACTCCTGGAGGTTACCTTTCAGCCAAATAATAGATTGGTCTATAAAATAATAACACCCGTGAGGAATATGCTCCTTAGAACAATCAACTATACGAGACCAAATGGGCAACATTTGCCCAAAAGCAAAGATGAGAAGGCAAGGAGGGCCAGGAAGACTAGAGGGATGGAAACTGGGAAGGCAGGGTGGAAATGAGGAGAGTGCTGACATTGCAGGGATAGCAACCAACGTCACAAAATAATTTGCATATGAATTGTTGAGTGGGAAACTAATTTTGCTGTGTAAACTTTCACCTAAAACAATAAAATGTTCCAAAAAAAAAAAAAAAAAACGCTATCAGACTGTTCAACTGCAAAGTTTTAAAACTCCAGTGTTTAACAGCATTCTTAAGAAATTATGGTGAATAGTTTATCTGATACCAACAGAGACATCTAACTAATGGCACTTCAGCCGTTTAGAATTCAGTTGTGGCAGTGTCATCAGCCTGGAGTGGACCAAGAGAGATGCTACACTAACGCTTACGCACTTTATTCGGCACTGACTGCGCAGATCCCCATCTTGGGTGTCTACAGTCTTATCTTCACACCCAAGTCTAACAAGTTTGGTTATCTGATTTCTGCTCCTGAACAAATCTAAGTATTGAAAATGTGTTGCTATAGGCAGGTGTATGATAAAATGCAACAGCTGACAGCAGAGGAGAGGACCAAAAAAAAAAGGGAAAACATTAAAAACATAGCAGCTTGAGACAATTTAATATAGGGTCCTGCATACCTCAATAATTCCTGAAGGTGTCACTGTGATTAAGTTACACAGTTGCTATTTAATGATGAATTTGAATCAGCTAAGTAGTATATGGTACTTAAGGAGGCAGGATAAGCATTGCATTCAGTGGCACCGATTTCCACTTTAAACAGTTAAACGATTAGTGTTTGAAGTGGCACATCCTTGGGGAAAATTTATGCAGAAAATACGATAACTCATTCCTTGATATCTGAAGGCTTCATCACAGTAAGTTTTTCTATTCAGTTGAAACGTTTTTCAAGTTTAATGACTGTAATTCACTACATAATTTAACTTGTTAAAGTATGAGGAAAACTAAAGCAACAGTGATTTAAGATTACATAAATCGTGCTAGATGACTTCCTCTATCTTTACCAGTTGCTGTCGACTGGATTTGGACTTATGGCAACCCCATGTGTGTCAGGGTAGAACTGTTCTCCTTAGGGTTTTCAGTGGCTGATTTTCTGGAAGTTGACAGCCAGAACTTTTTTTCTAGGTGCCTGTGGGTGTTCTCGAACCTCCAACCTTTTGGTTAACAGCTGAGTGTGTTAACCGTTTGCACTACTCATGAATCCCTTAGAGAGGGTTAAAAATCATGTTTAAAAAACCATGTGAGCAGCAGTTCCATGACTGCCTCTTTGCCTTACTATCATTGCACAGGTTGGATTGCAGAATACCAACACAGCTGTTTGTTTGGTTTTAGCTGTGTTGCATGATCTGAGGTTGTGCTTTGGTTTGTCATAATGGTCTTTTACTGGAAGCCCACTTTAATTTATCATGTACGGCCAGTCAACTACTTTTATCATTTGCATGAATCTAGTAAAGTCGTGTTGTAGGCAAGCATCATTTTAATATTAATTAGTATACAGTCCATATTTCAGTGTGTATTTATTACCAATTATTTTGCAGAACAATGAAGAACACTGAAAACCTGCTCAGAAAATCATATCTATGTCTTTAAGACAAAGAGATGACTTCACTCTCTTTCTTTTGGTTTAAATACTTGATTTTTGCTTACAAAAACAAAAAAAAAATCGAATTTCAACCATTATGGTGAAAGAGTATATTTGTGACTCTATTCTCTTAGAACACTTGTCAAATAGATGAGCCACAATGTTAACAAATTCCTAATCTCTATTATTATGAGGCTGTAATTTTCCAAAATAATACAGAAAAGGAGAAAAGGGTAGTAAATTGCATAACTACAGAGATGAACTCTGTATTGGCAAAAATTCACTACATTTTAAAATTTCCTGTAATTTTCCATTAATAGCCATCATACATTCCTCTGTACTATCACACTAACAATAGTGAATCAATCACATTCATTCAACAAATTTAAGAAACTCAAATCTCAGAAGTATGTTGAATGCTGCTGTCTTTGTAACTAGTGCTGTTGTAACAGAAATGCCATAAGTAGGTGGCTTTAAAGAACAGAAGTTAATTTTTTTCACAGTTCAGGAGGCTAGAAGTCCGAATTCAGAGTGTGGCTCTACGTGGAGGTCCTTCTTTGTCTATTTTAGCTTCTGTTGTTGTTGTTAGGTGCTGTCAAGTCGTTTCCGACTCATAGCAACCCTGTAGGACAGAGTAGAACTGCCCCATAGGGTTTCCGAGGAGTGGCTGGTGGATTTGAACTGCCGACCTTTTTCCTTAACAGCTGAACACTTAACCACTATGCCACCAGGGATCCATTTTAGCTTCTAGTAGCTGGCAATCCTTGGTATTCCTGGGCTTGTAGATTCATCTGCTTTCCTCAGATAGCATCTGTCTTCACCCTGTATGTGCTTGCCTCTGTGTCTAATCTGCTCTTTTTATAACTCAGAAGTGATTAGGTTAAGGATACATTCTACATTGATATGGCCTTATTAATATAACAAAAACTTTGTTCCCAAATGGGATTACATCGACACCTATAGGGGTTAGAATTCCAACACATACTTTGGGAGGACACAATTCAATCCATAACAGCTGCCAAAAAGAGAAATAAGATAAAGATATACAGATGTTCACTTGAATATGCTGCATGCAATTTAGAGCAGCACATTGGAATACTTACTGTCACAGAAATACAAATTCTCTCAAAGTTAGTATGTAAATCCAATATAATTCACGTTATAATCCCAAGAGCATTTAAAAATTGGATTACATTATCTTCAGGTTTCTATAAAATAGTCAAAAAAAATGAGAGGAACTTCTCTTAGCAGGTGTTAGCACAAAGCATAAAGCCATTGGGATTAAGTCAATTAATAGGATAAAAATAACTGAAATAAGAATAAACAAGATTAGAAAAGATTTGAGAATCTACATATAGATGAGAATTCAATATATGACAAATGTGATATTTCAATTCAGAAAGAAAAATTAAGTCCCCAATTTTAAGGCTTTGATGTGCTACATAAAATAGTATCTCTTATGTGACAAAACAGATAAGAGTCAAAAGACCAGTAATAAATGCGGGGAGAAATTGCAATGTGGGTTACAAAGGGTTAAAATCTACACTTATATACTAATATACACCAATATATGTATGTGATAGACAAAGATAATACATAATATACAGCAAGTACTTACAAATGAACAAGAAAAAAGCCAACAACACAAAAACGTGGGCAAATAATAAGAATACAAAGACATAACAATAACAGGGCAAATTCAAATGCCCAAAACGTGTAAAGTCATGCTCAAACTCACTAGAAATCAGGGAAACACAAATCACAAACGGTTGTCACCTCATATCCCATTAGACAGTCACATATTAGGAAGAGCAATACCTATTGCCTGTGGGGATTTTGGAGAAGGGGATAAAGTACTCTCATACATTGGTAGTGGAAATATGCTTGTCACACTCTTTTTGGAAAACAGTTTGGTAACATTTGGGAAAATGCAATTAATGTATCCTTTGCCACAAAAATCCCATAAAAATAAAAGCACCAATATGTATGAACATATGTATATGTTTGCTTACTGCAATACTGTTATTGTTTATTGTAATATTGATCTTAGTGGAAAATACCTGGAAGTTAAATAAATGTATATTAATATAGGAGCGGTTGAATAAAAGTCCACACACCATGGAACACTCATGCAACCATTTTAGAACAAATCAGAGGTAGACTAGTTGACTTAGTACTTCTGGAGGTAGTTGTTGTTGCTGTTGTTTGGTGCCATTTAGTTGGTTCTGACTCATAGTGACCCTATGTACAGCAGAACGAAACACATCCTCACAATCGTTGCTATATTTGAGCCCATTGTTGCAGCCACTGTGTCAATTCATCTGGTTGAGGGTCTTCCTCTTTTTCACTGACCCTCTAGAAGAAAAAGTAAAGTATTATAATGAAATGTGCAACTACCTAGAGTTAGAAAACCAAAAGGGAAGAACACACTTGGCATTTCTCAAGCTGAAAGAACTGAAGAAAAAAGTCAAGCCTCGAGTTGCAATACTGAAGGATTCTATGGGCAAGATATTGAATGATGCAGGAAGCATCAAAAGAAGATGGAAGGGAATACACAGAGTGACTGTACCAAAAAGAATTGGTCGATGTTCAGTCATTTCAGGAGGTAGCATGTGATCAAGACCCGATGGTACTGAAGGAAGAAGTCCAAGCTGCACTGAAGGCATTGGGGAAAAACAAGGCTCCAGGAATTGACGGAATACCAATGGAGATGTTTCAACAAATACGTGCAATGCTGGAAGCGCTCACTCATCTATGCCAAGAAATTTGGAAGGCAGCTACCTGGCCAACTGACTGGAAGAGATCCATACTTGTACCCACTCCAAAGAAAGGTGAGCCAACAGAATGCAAAAATTTTCGAACAATATCATTAACATCACACGCAGGTTAAATTTTGCTAGATAATTAAAAAACGTTTGCAGCAGTATATCAACTGGGAACTGCCAGAAATTCAAGCCGGATTCAGAAGAGGGTGTGGAACCAGGGATATCATTGCTGATGTCAGATGGATCTTGGCTGAAAGCAGAGAATACCAGCAAGATGTTTACCTGTGTTTTACTGACTATGCAAAGGCATTTGATTGTGTGGATCATAACAAATTTTGGATAACACTGCGAAGAATGGGAATTCCAGAACACTTAATTGTGCTCAAGAGGAACCTGTACTTAGACCAAGAGGCAGTCAGTGGCTCGAACAGAACAAGGGGATATTGTATGGTTTAAAATCAGGAAAGGTGTGCATCAGGGTGGTATCCTTTCGCCATACTTAATCTGTATGCTGAGAATATAATCTGAGAAACTGGACTATATGAAGAAGAACGAAGCATCAGGATTGGAGGAAGACTCATTAATAACCTATGATATGCAGATGACACAACCTTGCTTGCTCAAAGCAAAGAGGACTTGAAACACTTAACTGGTGAAGATCAAAGACTACAGCCTTCACTATGGATTACACTTCAACATAAAGAAAACAAAAATCCTCACAACTGGACCAATAAACAACATCATGAAAAACGGAGAAAAGATTGAAGTCAAGGATTTCATTTTACTTGGATTCATAATCAACACCCATGGAAGCAGCAGTCAAGAAATCAAATGGCATGCTGCATTGGGCAAATCTGCTGCAAAATACCTCTTTAAAGTGTTAAAAAGCAAAGATGTCACCTTGAGGACTAAGGTGTGCCTGACCCAGGCCATGGTGTTTTCAGTTGCCTTGTATGCATGCGAAAGCTGGGTAATGAATAAGGAAGACCGCAGAAGAATTAATGCTTTTGAATTATGGTGTTGCCCAAGAATATTGAATATACTATGCACTGCTAGAAGAACGAAGAAATCTGTCTTGGAAGAAGTACAGCCAGAATGCTCCTTAGAAGTAAGGATGGTGAGACTTCATCGCATATACTTTGGACATGTTATCAGGAGGGACCAGTCTCTGGAGGATATCATACTTAGTAAAGTAGAGGTTTCATCAAAAAGGAGGAAGACCTTCAACAAGATGGGCTGATACAGTGGCTCAAATACAGCAGTGATTGTGAGGATGGTGCAGGACCAGGCAGTGTTTTATTCTGTTGTGGCTGCTGTGAATTGGAACCAACTGGACAGCACCAAATGATAACAACAGAGTTAGTAGTAATTTGTTATGCACCAATAGAAATCTAATAATTGAGAGTTAATGAAAAAATTATACTTCTTTTGGTGGAGATAATACAAGTTTTGATAGATATTTGTGTAAAGGTACAAACAATGTTTATTCAAAGTTGAAACAAAGCATGAATGAGTCTATGAAAGTTGTTGGATACCCTGCCATATTAAAGTGTTGAAAAGCAAAGATAACACCTTGACGACTAAGGTGCGCCTGACCCAAGCCATGGTATTTTCAATCGCATCATATGCGCGCGAAAGCTGGACAACGAATAAGGAAGACCAAAGAAGAATTGATGTCTTTGAATGGTGGTGTTGGCGAAGAATACTGAATATACCATGGACTGCCAAAAGAATGAATAAATCTGTCTTGGAAGAAGTACAACCAGAATGCTCCTCAGAAGCAAGGATGGTGAGACTACTCTCACATAGTTTGGACACATTATCAGGAAGAATCAGTCCCTGGAGAAGGATATCATGCTTGGTAACATAAAGGGTCAGCAAAAAAGAGGAAGACCCTCAATGAGATGGATTGGCTGCAACGATGGGCTCAAGCATAGCAACAATTGTGAGTGTGGTGCAGAACCAGGCAGTGTTTCCTTCTGTTGTACATAGGGTCGCTATGAGTTGGAACCGACTTGGCGGCACCTACAAAAACAACATTCAATTCACAGTTGATATGTTTTATTCCAGTCATTTTTTATTTCTCTTCTTTTTCTGGTGGGCTTTTTAACTGAATTACTAAAGTGATGGAGAGTTCCATTCCTTCTGTTTGGAGACTTATGAATATCTAAGTTTAATATTTAGAGTTTTGTCTTTGTCATTAGTTCATTATATTTTTCATTATGCTTAGTTTGTGTTATGACATTAAATTAAGCCTTATAATCATTTTAAACTATCCTAGAGTATTTACAAATTTATTTAATACTAAGGGGTCATTTCATTTAATACTATTTTTATTAAATTAACTTCAGAATAAAAATTACAGGTAAGCCATATAACAAGGTCACATATTTACTAAATAGTGGGTTCAATGTGCAATCTCCACATATTTGTAATTTTTGATTTTTCTCTCATTTAAGATAATTTATTAAAAGAACCAGGCAGGTGGTGGCAAATAAATTTTTTAATGATGTATTAATAGTGTACCAACAGACTTTTTATAGTGTCTTGGATCAGTGCGGGTAAGCATTTTGGGCCCCAGTATGCCAATAAGAAGAGCTCCATTTGGAGCGGAGATCAAAATGGATAAAAATGCTAATGTCATCACATCCATGGCATACCCTTCCAAATGGTGTGCGCTGATTCTTGCTGATTCTAGAGCCAGAGGACCTAATACAGCCTGCGTTTAGGGGAAAAAAATGGGGCATAAAGAAAAATGTTAAACAGAGTTAACGTATAATTAAACTAAATGGCTCTGTTAAACAAAAAGCAACAAACAAAGCCTAGCACTATACTATTAGAAAAAAAGACAAAAGTGCTGAGTAATTTTCATTAAATACTTATCAATTCTATATTCTATCTAGCAAATATATTTGCAGAGAGAGTGGAATAGTGACAAATCAGTGTACAGACATTTTGCGGCTGATTTTGTACTCTTGTCCCCGCAATTTCCCTCCATTTAAATATCTTTTTTGGATGCTCACATTACCCTCGGAACCCTGGGGTTCTAACTGAACCATGTGCTACTAGGTTCTTGGCAACAATAAGACAACACAAAATACTAAGGTCCCTTAGGGTTCTAGGATTTGTTGCTCTTCTCATTGTCCTTCCTACTTGGGAGGCAGTGTGATATAGCAGAAGTCACAAGAGATTTGGAATCTAGCAAACTGGGGTTAAATTCTGTTTTTGCTGCAACAAGGTGAGTGATCTTGTATAAGTGACTCAAGCTCTCTGAGCTACTAATTATTTAGAAAATGAACAATATAATAATTACCTTACTGGATATTTGTGAGGATTAAATACGAGAATGCAAAGAACACCTGGTACATAGTAGGTATTCAGATAATAGTAATTTTCTCTTACCACCCACTACCTGTCAAGTCATTCCCCCTCCCCTGCCATTCAGAAGAGACAAATAATAGTAACATGTAATACTGTATCTTCCTAAGAGGAAGTTTGCTCTGGAGCTCAGCATCAAATGGGAAAATTTTCAGGGATAAACAAACGTAATTATTTTAATAACTTCTACCAAACAAACAAAACAAACCAAATCCATTGCCATTGAGTCGGTTCTGACTCATAGCAACCCTATAGGACAGAGCAGAACTATCCCATAGGGTTTCCAATGAGTGGCCTTTTGGTTAGTAGCTGAGCTCTTAACCACTACACCACTAGGGCACCAATAACTTTCACAGTACCTGATAATTTTCAGAAAAGTACAAAAATACCAATTTCTTTTTTCTCAATGACCAGAAAGAGTAGATTACATAAAGTAAAAATAAATAAATATAGGACAGATAAATTAGAACATAATGACTCACTATCTTTTAACACATGTCCAAAGGACCTATTAGAAAATAGTCCAGAAATTTCCTGAGTCTTGTTTTGACCAGAATCTAGCCATTTATTCAAACATCAAGTCACCATTTTTCTTAGTCTCTTAACTTATGTATCTATTTCCAGTTGCCACTGAGTCAGTTTCCTACTCATGGAGAACCTCCATGTGTGTCAGAGTAGAACTGTTCTCTGTAAGATTTTCAGTGGCTGATTTTTTAGATGTAGATTGCAAGGCCTTTCTTCTGAGGTGCCTGAGTGGACTTGAACCATTGACTGAGTGCCATACAGGGACTCGCACATCAAGTACTTATGCAAAAACTGTTTAAGTAGTCAATATCCAACTATGTGACCTCTATTGTTTTAAAGATAGTGCCATCCTTTGAATTATTCCTACTGAATTTCTTCATGTCTTACTAGGAACACCTCTCATTTTAACTGATTATTCTACAGAATTTAGGTTGAAGAGAAATATTGGTTATAAAGCTTTTTAGAAGGAAGAAGGGGGGATAACACTGAATATTTAAGCAGTGAGACTTTAAGAAGGAATAAATGACCCTATGTTATCTGGAACATATGCACCTGATTTTTCTAGCAATATCCATATTTGAAAATTTAGAAATTTGTCTATAAATAATTTAAAATATTCACATTTCATATCAAAGAAAAAAGATAGTGTGACAAATTGTACAACGTGGTGAGGTTTTGGGTGAAACTTTTTTTCTAAGGCTTGTCATTATTAAAAATAATTTATTAGGAGAAGGGTGAACCAACATTTATTATTAACCTACCATGTATCAGTGGTTTAGATATATTATTTACTTCAAACTAATTGATTATTCTTCCTGAGCCAATGATTTTACTCATCTCCCAAACTGTGGTAAATGCATAATATCATTGTCCACAACTTAAAACCTGGCAATCCATTTTGAGTGTGAAGCCTCTTACTATTATTGTGGAACTGTCAATTTCTCTTTTCAGTACTGTTAGAGTTTGTTTTATGTATTTTGGAGCCCTATCATTGGGTGCATAGATATTTATTATGGTTATGTCTTCATGGTGGATTGTCCCTTTAATCATTATATAATGCCCTTCTTTGTCTTTTATGGTGGATTCTGTTTTAAACTCTATTTTATCTGAGATTGGTATTGCTACTCTTGCTCTTTTTTGGTAGTTGTTTGCTTGATATATTTTTTTCCATCCTTTGCTTTTAAAATTTAGGTCTTTGCTTCTAAGGTGTGTCTCTGATAGACAGCATATTGATGGGTCCTGTATTTTTATCCATTCTGTCACTCTCTGTCTCTTTATAGGTGCATTTAAGTCATTTGTATTTGGTATGATTATTGAGAGGTGTGAGTTTATTGCTGTCATTTTGTAGGGCTTTTTCTTTGTGGTCGCTATGAGTTGGAATCAACTCGATGGCAATGGTATTTTTTTTGTGTGTGTGTGGTGCTGACGTTTTCTTCATTCCTCTTACTCTCCTGTGCTGAATTCCTTTTGTTTGTAGATTTTTTTCATTTCTTTCATTTTTGTAGATTTTGTGTTTACTGAGACTTGATGTTTTTCTTCTTTATTTTGATGAGTAGGTTTGTTAACTTTCTTTGTGGTTACCTTGAAATTTACCCCTACCTTCCTAAGTTTGAACCAGTCTTTTATTACTTGATTATCACCTTGACTTCATGTCCATTTGAAAATTCTATACCTACATTGTTTATTCCCTCCTTTATTGTTCTGTTCACTTACAGATTAACTTCTTTGTTTCCCTGTTGTAAATCTTTTAGTTTTGTTTTATCCTTGAGAGTTCATTACCTAGGTTGGTATCTGGCTGATGCAGTCTTGGGTCCTAGATTCAGGCTGTTGTCTGATGTTGTTTGTTCTCTAACTGAAGGACTCCCCTAAATAATTCTTCTAAGTTTGGTTTGGTTTTTACATATTCCCTTAATTTCTGTTTATCTGGAAATGTCCTAATTTTACCATCATATCTGAGCAAGAGTTTTGCAGGATATATTATTTTTGGTTGGCAATTTTTTTCTTTCAAAGTTTTATATATGTCATCCCATTGCCTTCTTGCCTGCATTGGTTTCTGCTGAGCAATCAGAGCTTAGTCTTATTGCTTCCCCTCTGTATGTGACTTCTCGTTTTTCTTGAGCTGCTCAGGATACTTTCTTTAGCAAGTGTGATTATGATATGTCTTGGTGATTTTCTTTTGGGGGTCTATCCTGTATGGAGTTTGTTGAGCTTCTTGGATGGTCATCTTTTCATCTTTCATGATATTAGGGAAGTTTTCTGTCAGTGAGTCTTCTATGATCCTGTCTGTGTTTTCCATTTTCTCCCCCGTCCTGGAACTCTAATCACTCACAAATTTTTGCTTTTGATTGTATCCCACATCATTCTTAGGGTTTCTTCATTTTTCTTTGTTCTTTTCTCTTTTTCCTCAAAGTGGTATCCAAGGATTTTCTTCAATTTCACTGATCCTGTCTTCCATTGTTTCAAAGTTGCGCCTCAAACCTTCTATGACAGTGTCATTTCTGAAATCTTGTTTATCTTTTGGATTTCTAATTGCTGTTTTTGTATGATTTCTAGTTGTTTGACATTTTGTTCCTGTATTATTTTCCTGATTTCTTCCATTGTTTTGTCTTTTCTCCATGATTTTGTATATTTTTCCTCATTTTTGTCTGCATTTTCCTTAATCTCTTGGAGAGCCCTGAATATTGTGTTTTGAAT
Source organism: Trichechus manatus latirostris (assembly GCF_000243295.1). NCBI lineage: Eukaryota > Metazoa > Chordata > Mammalia > Sirenia > Trichechidae > Trichechus > Trichechus manatus. Next base: position 4,083,457 of record NW_004444007.1, read on the forward strand.
TCCCTATCAGGTAGTTCCAGTGCCTTCTCTTCTACTGGAAGGAAGGTCATCTGGTGTTTTATTTTTTATGCTTACTGAGCCATCCTGTCCTTTTTTTTTAATGTTTTTATATTGTCTGCTGTCTTTGGGACATTCAGGAATCATTTTCTTCCTTTTTTGATTGTAAACTTGTTTTGTCCCGCTTTTTTGTTTTATTTGGTTATGTGTGGGCATGAGGGTTGGCCATTCTTTGTTGTTTTCTCATCTGTGGGCATGATACTTCTCACCACCTTGTCCAGGTGGGCAGGGCCAGTCGCTCACCCATGATGCAGGAGGGCAGGTCCAGTGGATGGGGATCAGCAGGGATAGGTTGTTTGCAGCAAGTACTGGGGCTGACAGATTGGGGCTGGGGGCAGTGAAGGGCAGGGTCCAGTGGTTCGTGACTATGGCGCTCAAGGGTCCAGTGCTGAGTGCGCAGTGTAGATAGTCAGGGGGGAAGGGGGAGGACGTGATGTGTGGAGCTAAGTGGGTGTGAGAAAGAAGGGAGAGAAGACAGAGAAACAGAAGCCAAAAAAACAAAAAGGTGCTGAAAGAGCCTGCCGTTGGAGTGGTACAGGTCTGGGGAAGCTGTGTGCCAATGGCTTTCTAGCCAGGCAGTGTGGCACAGCCCATCAAGGAGGGGCAGAGACAGCATAGATAGCTAGGTGGGTGGAAGAAAGGAAAAGAAGAAAGGGAGAGAGAGTTAAGAACCTGGAAAAAAAAAAAAAGAGAGAAAGGCACACACAGCCAGGTGGTTAGGAGAAAGGAAAGGAAGGAAGGTAGGAGAGACAAGAAACCAAGAAAAAAAGAAAAAAAATGCCCCAAGGGAGCCCGCCTGCATGGCGGTGCAGACCGGGGAAGTGGCTCCCCAGCTAAGCAGCACAGAACAACCCAACAAGAAGGAGCAGAGATGGCACATGGCACTAGGTGTTCAGGAGAAAGGAAAGGAAGGAAGGCAGAGAGAGACAAGAAACTGAGAAAAGAGGGGGAAAAAAAGTCCCGAGGGAGCCTACTGGCTTGGTGGCATGGACCAGGGAAGTGGTTCCCCAGCTGAGCAGTACTGCTCAGTCTGTCAAGGAGGAGCAGAGATGGCACACAGTTCCAGGTGTCTGGAAGAAAGGAAAGGAAGGAAGTGAGGGAGAGAGAGAGAGAGCCAAAAAAGCAACAACAGCAACAAAAACATGGCACTGAATGAGCCAGTCAGTGGAGACAGGGTGAATCTAAGTGGCAAAGAGCCGGCGTCTCCCTGGCTAAAGGACCGCAGCCCACTGGAAAGCAGCAAAGGTCGTGCAGAGGGAAGAAGAGCGTGGAGTGGGAAAGCATGTATCCTTGACTACCGAGTGCTCTGTCTCCTGCTGTGAGCTCCGTAACGTTGCCTTCCCATACTCCCTGTCTGCCGTTCTTGGTGGCCAAGGGGTCCAAGATAGCGAATCTGTGCTGCGTTAGCTGATAGGGGACCTCCACTCCAAAGCTCTCCTCCTATGTTCTCTGTCAGTTTCTTATTCCATTCGGTGCTTGGTTGAGTTCTTTATCCCTTCATTTGACGGGGGTTCCAGGACTAACGTTTGTATCCATTTTACTTAGTTTTTCAGGTCTTTGCTGTGGAGGGACAGCGTGGTGCTTCTGTCTATAGTGTCATGCTGGCGCTGCCCCCTTTTGAATTTTAATTTGTTTTTTATTTTCAATATTATTTATCATCAAGTCTTACTAATTCTTTCATTGAAATCTATCAAAATCACTCCTGTTCCTCCTGTCCTTTGTCAAAACCGAATTTTAGACAGTATTTGTACATTACTATAGTAACTTGGAAATAGTTCCAGCTTCTCTCCCTTCAGTGTATACTTTCAAAGTATACTTTAGAAACTGTATACTTTCTAAAATGCTACTTTGTTTGATACTCCCCTACTCAAAAAAACAACAAACTAACTAATATCAGTTATATCCTGCATTATAACTAGTGTCTATAATGCCAAGACTCCTCATCTTGGCATTCAAATCCCTTCATAAGCCAGCCCTTCATGACTCAAATCTATATTGTTTCTATCCTTATCTTCTACTCCTCTTCAGTATGTATCAGACCATAACCTTCTGGAAGTTCATTCTTGCATCTACCTTTTCCTCCACATACTGTTCAGTCCCTTTGAATTTTACCACTGCCTCTTTACCCCCAATCATGCTATCCCATTAAACAAATTTTATTCATACTTAATTCATATCTCAAATCTTCTTTCATCAAGACATATCAGCTCATACATTTAATATTTACTCTTTTATTATCTACCCATATAATTATTATATGTAAAGTCTTGTTGTCCATAAGAAGTCCTATAGTATCTTAATGCAAGGCCAGTATCATGTACTTTTTTTTTTTAATCTCTTAAGAGCAAATTTGTTTCTAGATACTCAGTAATCTCTTAATAAACACATAAGCTGGAGATTTTAAAATGTGAATTTATAAAAGTAAGAAATTACAAATTGAGCTGGCATTAATGTTTCTAAAATAACCCAGAATGTAAAAACAAGAATCAGTAGTGACACTACAAATAGTAATAAAAATTAACACCATTACAACCAAAATTGTGGTTCTTGGTGAAAATAAAAATCAAAAAGAAACAAGTTCAGTCTGTCTGAACTAAGCATTTTATCTATTGTAATGACCATTCTTAAATGTGTAGTTAGTATCTTGATAAAAGTTAAACATAATGGTATCACCAGAGAAATCTTTATTCCCCTATCAAATGGCTAGTTAGTAAGAGAACTGAAATGAATGATTAAGAGATCTGTGATGCCCAAATCCACTTTTGGTAAAATTTGAAAGTCTATTATTGTGATATAGGATCTTGGGAAGCAGGAGCCATGTGGAAGGAACCAAGAAGAACGTGGCATCAGGATTGGAGGAAGACTCATTAACAACCTGTGATATGCAGATGACACAACCTTGCTTGTTGAAAGCGAAGAGGACTTGAAGCACTTACTAATGAAGATCAAAGACTACAGCCTTCAGTATGGATTACACCTCAACATAAAGAAAACAAAAATCCTCACAACTGGACAAACAAGCAACATCATGACAAACAGAGAAAAGATTGAAGTTGTCAAGGATTTCATTTTACTTGGATCTACAGTAAACGCCCATGGAAGCAGCAATCATGAAATCAAATGACATACTGCATTGGGCAAATCTGCTGCAAAATCTCTTTAAAGTGTTAAAAAGCAAAGATCTCATTTTGAGAACTAAAGTGCGCCTGACCCAACCCATAATATTTTCAATAGCCTCATATACATGTGAAAGCTGGACAATGAATAAGGAAGACCGAAGAACTGATGCATTTGAATTATGGTGTTGGCAAAGAATATTGAATATACCATGGACTGCCAGAAGAACGAACAAGTCTGTCTTGGAAGAAATATAGCCAGAGTGCTCTTAGGAAGCGAGGATGGCAAGACCTTGTCTCATGTACTTTGGACACGTTATCAGGAGGGACCAATCCCTGGAAAAGGACATCATGCTTGGTAAAGTAAAAGGTCAGCAAAAAAGGCGAAGACCCTCGATGGGATGGATTGACACAGTAGCTGCAACAATGGGCACAAAGAACGACTGTGAGGAAGGCACAGGACCAGGCAGTAGAACCGACTCGCCGGCATCTCACAACAACAACAACAGGATCTTGGAAAGCAGGAACCATGGTTAGATTATTTTACAAATCTCTTGCTTCTATTGTCTAGTACACTCTTTTACACATAAGTACTTGTGCATCTTCTGGATGGATATATTTTGGATAAATTATTCATGGTTGCTACAGCCCAGGGTGGGAAGAGACTGTAGACCTATCCTAGATTATTGACCTATTTCACCCCTTCCTTAGCATGGAAATTTGGTATCTGGGCTTTCAATTTTTAAGATGGATGGCTTTGTGTGTTTTCTCTATATAAAAGGAGAACATTCCTTTGAATTCTTTATTGTTTTAAAATGACGTATATAAAACCCTACTGGGTCACAAAATGTTTTTTCCAGATATCTTCTAGCATATATATTCTTTATTAACATAATACAAATTTCTTGCTAATCCTTTTTCTTTACATTTACTAATCTAGGCTTAAAATTTCTAGTGATTAAATACAAATGTTTATCTTCTATGGAGTTGCAAAGTAACAGTATAATGCTAGAAACATTACTTCTAGCAATATGGGACATTATGACAAAAGAACTGTTCAATTTAAGATCAGTTTCCAAATCCAATATCAGTGATCAGCAGTGGTATAAGTTTTATATGATAACTCTTTATTGAACACAAAATCAATATGCTAGATGCTGGAAAGAAAAAGATAAATTAGATAGAAAACTAACTCTAAAGAATCTTATAGTTGCGCATAAGGGAACAGCCAAAAAAAAAAAAAAAAACCTGCCTCTAATAGATGATTATGATGACGGTGAAAGTAAAATAGTATTTAAAGCATTTATACAACATTTCTCACATGGCAGGTATCATTCTGAAAGCTTTATATTTATAAATTCATTTTATCCTCAACCTGTTATGTGGGGACCAATATTAGACGATAAATAGATTCAGCCCAGTGACTGAAATCTAATATTATTTCTTTAGAAGAACACAATTGTCAAACTGAACTTAAACTTGTGAACTAAATTATTTATTTCTTCCCTTTTTCCACTCTAATTTTCATCAGTGTCTCTACACAAAGGAATAAGAAAGGAGTGAAGTTTAGCTCATTCTATTCAGCAACAGAGAAAGGAAGAGGAGGATAAAGGTGAAAAATCTTCCCTAGATTTGAAATGTAAAATTATTTGTTCATTCAATTCAGTTGTGACTTAATCATCTATTGTTGTTAATGTGACTCTCCACTTGAATAAATAATTAATTTCATGTCTTGTCAATCCCTACAACTAGCTTGATATTCTTTTGTGCGGAAGATAGCCTGGACCCAGTAGATGGGAGCCGCCTGAAGCAGAATAATACTGCAGGGCTTCAGTGGGCGTGGTCTCTTTCCTCATACCTGCTTTTCTTTTCCTTGCTTTATGAAAATTATTGAATAATAAAGAAAATTACAAGTGTATTATTGGAAGGAAAGAGTATAAAGGAATAGATACTCTTTGTATACATTTATTATTCCCAATAGCAGAGATTGGAGTCCCTGGGTGGTGGAAACGGTTAATGCATTTGGCTTTTAATTGAAAGGCTGGCGGTTTGAGCCTACGCAGAGGTACCTCTGAAGTTCTGGTCATCTACTTCTGGAAAATGAGCCATTGAAAACCCTATGGAGCACAATTCTACTCTGACACAGATGGAGTTGCCATGGGGAGGAATCAACTTGATGACAACAGCTTTGATACAGCAGAGATTAAAATCAGAAGTTAGTAGTATTATTTATGTTACTTAAAATAATGACATTGTTAACCGAGCACCACCATGTGCCAAACAGTGTGCTAAGCACTGAACACTGATTATCTCATTTAATCCTCACAATATTGTTATGAAATATATACGATCATAGCCCTTGGAGTAAAGACGAGGAAACTGAAGCACTTGGAGATTAAGAAGTAACATGCCTAAGGTTATAGGACTAGTAAACGGGGATTCAAACATAGGCAGCCTGGCCCCATAGCCTGCTTTTCGAACCATGATGTGTAGAGAATTTTGTTGCATGGAAACTAACCAGTTTCTGTTTTGGAATAAGAATGGGGAAAAGAATACGAGTAAATCCAGGCATTATGCTGCCAGGTTAAACAGTCTAACAATAACAGCAATACTTTTTAGTAGAAGGAGAATGCCCTGAATCAGAGAGCCAAATTACAGTTTCACTTGTCATTCATTCATGTAGGCTTGCAGTATATACTTATCGGATACTTCCTGTGTGCCAGGCACTGTGTTAAGTGCTAGGAAAACAATAATGAGAAAAACAGACACTGTCCCTGTTTTTTCCATAGAGTCTAGTGGGACAATTCAGTTATTAACTAAATAGTCATATGAATAATCGTGTAATCGAAAACTCTAATAAGTGTGATGAAACGAAATACAAGATGATCTGTGAGCATGCAACAAGAGAATGTGACTCCTACTTGAGCTGAAAGGAGAGTAGGTCTTCATGAGTTGAAGAGGGTGTGGAGAAGAGGCTATCCTGGCAGACAGAGCATGGCATCTTTGTGGAGATGGGTATAGGTAGATAAGACTGGGAGATACACAGAAACTGTATTGTGCAGAGCCTAGTCATGCTCCAGGAGAAGGTAAGGATGGCAAAGCTGGTGAAGTCTAGAGTCCAAGTAAAGCTTCAACTATTTTGAGATGCTTAAACACTAACAGAATATGTGCATATATATACATATATGGTAGAGTAGGTGGCAGGAGTAGGAAAAACATTTTATAAAAAATCAGTGAGTCTCTACTTTAAAAATCATAACATTCAGTAAAATATAAAAGTTCCAATTTTTAGGCATACTCTTATTTTATATTTTAGTTAGAAAATATTTTCATAAATTTAGGAACTACAGTCGATTCTCATTATTAGCGGTAATTACGTTCAACAAAGTCGCCTTGAACCTCAATTAGTGAATACTGAACAAAGCACTGCTCCTAGGGGACACAGGGGTTAGGTTCCTGTGAGCCTCCGGTTACAACATTTTTGTCAACTGATCAATATATAAACTTGTTTTACGTGTGTTTAAGATACCATATTTATTATACACTGTTGATTTGTTAACATCGAACTCACGGTCAACTGCACTATAATTAATGCCTGAACAAAACTTACTTAACACACTTCTTTTCTCCTTAAGGCACATCACAGCCTTCTTGAGCTTAGGAACACTAGACAGCATTTCAGCACTATGCTTAAGGGCCATTTTAAACAGCAAAATCACCAACAAAAAGCAGAAAATCATGGAAAAAGTGGCATTGAATAGACTGAGAAAATAGTATGAGAGCTGAAACAAGAATGCAGTGCATCAACTTGTTTGAACTCAGCTGGGAATGTAAGCATCAGATGACTCAAAATTTTTACCACTCTGCGTGTGTCCACAAAAGATTGTGAAAGTACCAGGAATACTGCTTTTGGGATTACAAATAAATTCTAGCAAGCAGGCAATTTGCAAATGTGGAATCCATGAATAATGAGGATCAATTGTATTTTCCATTTAAAGTACACTTTTCAATTTCAGAAGAATTGCTTTTAAAACTGAGATTTTAAAAGTTGTCATTAATTTTAATTAGTAGTTATGATCAATGGAATAGTTTAAAAGTAAGGCTAGTAGCCCACATTTTGTGACTGGAGTAACATTTTCATTTAGAATTCTAAAAAATCATCAAAACTAAATTTATTAGAATGATTCAATACATTCTTACCTGGACTGCAGCTTTGGGCATCCATGCTAAAGCAATAAATACTTTTTCCTTAAAACTAAAACCAGCAAAACACATCAATAAAAATGTGGCAAAAATTCGTGCCAACAGTGCCAAACTCAAGGTAGCAACACAAACGCCTACAACAGATAAAAGCAAAAGTAAGTATATTTGGGAAGAAATAGTTCTTTAGTTCTAGAAATATTATTTGTAAAACACTTGAAAGCACTTTAAGGGTATTGTCTCTTTGTGTCTTTAAGTAAAAAAAAATATGTATATATAAAAATTACAAATATGACTGAAATTATCTGATGGTGGAGATACTACAAAAAAAAGACAGATGATAGTTATTCAGTTCTAGGTTAATAGATTTTGAGTTTTCAATATAAATGAAACTATTCAAAAGGTGCTGATGGTATCTGCTATTTCAGCGCAGAGAAGAAATCTTATCTCCGTTTTCCCACATCACTCAGGTAAGATATTCAGGGCAGTCTCTGGTAACAAACATCAAAGAGGATAAAGGAGGAGAAGGTATATGTTACTACATCAACATGAGTTGCTGAAGAAGGTCCGTGTAACCCTTAAAAGATATATTATAAATAAATATTCATTGTTTTCCTAAGGATTTTCAAATCTTATAATTTTTATGCCTCTAATTATTCTTACCAATAGCACTTGATGGAAGAGATGAAACAGATACTTCTGATCCAACCAAGCCAAAAAGAAGGGGTTGAAAAATATTCCATGTAGCTGCAACAATTTTTTGGACTCTAATCTACAGGAAAGAGAAATATAGTTATTGTGATACATAAAAATAATTGCATTTCACTAATTAAGCTAAACTACTGTTTGGTTTAAAGACTTCCAGGGATATTTTTGGTTTAAGGTTTAAAGATTATCTTAGGGCAATAGTTTGAGGGGTTCATCCAGCCTCAATGGCTTCAGAGAGTATGGATTCCGTGAGAATTTGAAATTCTCTTCCACATTTTCCCCCTTTTGATCAGTATTCTGACTTTTGATCACGATAGGATCTTTCATCAAAATGTTCAGTAATGGTAGCCTGACACCACTCAGGTCTTCTGGTCTCATGGCAAAGAAAGTAGTTGTTCATGGAGGCAATTAGTCATGCCTTCCATTTCCTCCTCCTACTCCTGACTCTCCATCTTCCTCTGTTCTCCAGGCAAATAGAGAGCAATTACTGTGCCTTGTGTGGCCACTTGCAAGCTTTTAAGACCCCAGGCACTATAAAACAAACTAGGAGGTAGAACAGAAGCACTAAACCGATATTAGGCCAATTAACTGGGAAGTCCTGTGAAACCATGACTCTAAATTTCCAAACCAAGGAACACAATCCCATGAGGTGTTTGGTTGTACATAAGTAGCCTCAGCAGCTACTCTTTCTTTGTTGTTGTTATTGTTGTAAATATATATATCACACAATATTTGCCAATTCAACTTTTTACAGGTGTATAACTTATCAACATCAATTACATTAATTGGCTGTACAACCCTTACTCTTAATCAATGCTAACAACAGCAACTGGAAAAGTTAGATAGAAAGCTTAGGGGGCAGTGATTTTATGTAAATTGGGGAGGAACAATTCTGAAAAGTAGGGTGAGAATGGTTGCACAACTTGAAGAATATAATCAATGACAATGAACTGTATATGTAGAAATTGTTAAATTGGTATATATTCTGCTGTGTGTATTTTCAACAACAAAAAAAAACCCGAATCATTGCAAAAACTGTATTTCAGAAAGTTAAAGTCTCATTTAACATTTAATTAAGATATTCTCAGAAGAAATGTTGAAACCTAATTAATAAAAATTGAGTAGGTTTTTACTATTAAACACTGAGTACGATTTGACTAAAAGAAATCCACAAAGCTATAAAATAAACAAATCATTTGATAAATTTGTCACAGACAAAGTGACATAACTTATTCTTATGGGTCTTTGGAGATCCAGACATGCTCTGATGGTTCTAGCTTTTGTTTGTAAGGTAACTGAATAGAGAGCAAACCACATCATCCCTAATTAGAACAAATCAAGCTCATGAAAACATCCCAGCTCAGAAAGGAGTTAGAGAGACCTCCGCTAACAATCATCCTGGAACCCAGTTCCATAAAAGGTAAGTCCTGATATGTTACAAACTACTAGAAAAGAATTTTTTTTCTAGTAGTCTCTTAGGCCTGCTTCCAAGGGATCCATACTGCGAACTTCAGAGCTACTGATTCCTTAAACTCTCTTTTCTTTCCCAGTCCCACTCCCAAATTATATCTTTATAGGAAAGGCCCTACTGACATAATGGGACTCTGGCTATCCTCCAAGGCCTTCCTGTACATATACCAGAGGTCAGTCAGATGCCCTTCTCTAGAAATTTATATGAAGAAATTTTAGTTTTGGTCTGGGCTTATCTTTTTTTTAAATAGAAGATACATAAAACTTTATTATATATATATTATAAAAACCAAACTCATTGCCATCGAGTCGATTCCAACTCACAGCAACCCTATAGGACAGAGTAGAACTGCCCCACAGGGTTTCCACGGCTGTAATCTTTATGGACACAGACTGCCATATCTTTCTCCTGTGCAGCAGCTGGTGGATTCAAACTGCTGACCTTTTGGTTAGCAGCCCAGTGCTTTAACCACTGTGCCACCTGGGCTTCTATCTATCTGTCTCTCTATCGGCTAGTTGTCAGAGAATTACTCTACTAGTAATCAGAGAAATGTAAATAAAGAATAACAGGGCCATATAATTATTTACCAATCAGATAGTAAAAAAATAAAAGTAAAAAAAACAGCAGTAGTGATAAATACCTAGTGCTGATGATTGTTTAAGGTATTAGGAACTCTCCTATACTGTTGGTAGGAATGCAAATTAAAGACTTTTGCAGGGGTATTTTGGCAGTAACCATCAAAATCAAAATGTATCATTTTTTTTTTATTGTACTTCAGGTGAAGGCTTACAGAACAAATAGTTTCTTATGAAACAGTAGTACACATATTGTTTTATGACATTGATTAACAAGCCTACAACATGTCAACCCTCTCCCTTCTCGACCTTTTTTTTTGGTGAAAATATACATAGCCAAAGATACACCATTTCTACATGCACAGTTCAGTGACATCGACTATACTCTTCCAATTGTGCTGCTATTCTCACTTTAGATGAAGGCTTACAGAGAAATGTATCATTTCTTAACCCAGCAATTCCATTTCTAGAAATCTATCCATCAGAAGCACTTGTACATGTTCAAAAAGACACATCAACAAAACTGCTCATAATGGCACTATTCGTGATAACAAAGAAAAAACGGGAAAAAACCTGAGTACCTACAAACAGAGGACTCGTTAGAAGAAATGATTAATTCTGGGAAGGAGGTTTGATATTTGGGAGTGATGGGGGATAAAGGAGTCTTTTACAGTTTATTCTGTATGTGGCCCTTCTGTATTGTTTTAATCTTTTATGGGCATGTTTTCAGTTACTAATTATATAACTAAAATTTTAATGAAAAAATAATGCAATTAATAAAAGTTGTATAATCATATTACATAAAATTTTAGAAAATAAAAGAAAAAATCCTGATAATTCAACTTCATATTGCATTTTGGTGTTATTTCCAGATTCTTTTCTTATACATCTTATTTACTTGGTTGATTCATACCCTCCCTCAAGGACACAAAAACTTTTGGAATATCTTCCAAATAGAACACAGGAGTTTTCTAAATAGTCAATATTCCAAAAAACCAAACCTGTTGCCATCGAGACAATTCCAAATCTAGTGACTCTATAGGACAGGGCAGAACTGCCTCATAGGGTTTCCAGGGAGTGGCTGATGGATTTGAACTGCCAACCTTTAGGTTAGCAGCCAAGCTCTTAACCACTGTGCCACCAGGGCTCCAAGAGTCAATATAGATGAAAAAAATACAGTTATTTTATCTCTAAAAATGAATTGGTAGAGTTAAAATATTCACCTTTTCTCTGGACCAATAAATTCCTGAAACGAAAGTCAACACTAGCGTGCACAACCCTCCAGCTCCATGTAAACCAATACGCTGGCTGCCTAAGACAGCAGAAACACACATAACCAAAACAAGAAATGCTCTCTTCCAGGGAAGTTTTGTCTAGAATTAGATAGATATTTAGAGGTTAATTTACATTAAACATAGAATTCAAGATCTGACCTTATCAACTGTTTATTTTTGACCATTTAATACCATATCTCATAATGTTATATTAAATAGTGTCTGAAATTATGGCTTTCTTCCTTATCAAATATTTTAGTAGATTTGCTACCAAGATAAAAACGTACAATTATTAAGTTTCATTTTTGTGCCACGTTTCTGGTGCTAATGCTTAGTAGAATAGTTATATACTTTCATTGTAAGTGGCGAAAAAAAATGCAAGAGACCCATATAACCTACAGTTCCATATATCATACCCAATGAATTCCTAAAAACAAATTTCTGAATATTTCTCTAGTCTATAACAATCGTTATAGGAAAATCAGGACGGAAGTTACAGAAATACAGGAGTAATGGCAAGCCAAACAGGGTAGAAAAGGGTTAAGTACAATAGTGTTGTCTTTGTCAAAGGGGTGTGGGAGCAGATTTAAGTCAGCTGTGATTTGCATAATGGGCAACTATAAAAACCAAAAACCAAACCCTTTGCCACTGAATCAATTCCAACTCATAGCAACCCTACAGGACAGAGTGAACTGCCCCACAGGGCTTCCAAGGAGCAGCTGGTGGATCAGAATTGCTAACCTTTTGTTTTTGTTTTAAATTGTACTTTAGATGAAGGTTTACAGAATAAATAGTCTCATTAAACAGTACACATATTGTTTTATGACAATGGTTAACAACCCCACGACATGTCAACACTCTCCTTTCTTGACCTTGGGTTCCCTATTACCAGCCTTCCTGTTCCCTCCTGCCTTCTAGTCCTTGTCCCTGGGCTGTTGTGCCCCATTAGTCTCGTTTTGTTTTATGGGGCTGCCTAATCTTTGGCTGAAGGGTGAACCTCAGGAGTGACTTTATTACTGAGCTAAGGGTGTTGGGGGGGCCATACGCTCGGGGTATCTCCAGTCTCTGTCAGGCCAATAAGTCTGGTCATTTTTTGTGAGTTAGAATTTTGTTCTACATTTTTCTCCAGCTCTGTCCAGGACCCTCTGTTGTGATCCCTGTCAGAGCAGTCAGTGGTGGTAGC
>NW_004444007.1:4096140-4111393 GCF_000243295.1 Trichechus manatus latirostris
GCTACTCTCCAAGGTAGAATGTAGAACATTTTCTTTATAAACTGTGTTATGCCAATTGAGCTAGATGTTCCCTGAGACCATGGTCCCCACAGCCCTCTGCCCAGCAAGAATTCCTGACCTTTTGGTTAGCACCTGAGTTCTTAACCACTACGCCACCAGGGCTCCATGGGGAACTATTGAAAAAAAAAGCCAAACCCATTGCAGTCGAGTCGATTCCAGCTCATAGCAACCCTATAGGACAGAGTAGAACTGCCCCATAGGGTTTCCAAGGAGCGCCTGGTGGATTTGAACTGCTGAAGTTTTGGTTAGCAGCCATAGGTCTTAACCACTACATCACCAGGTTTTCCATGGGAAACTACAGGGGAGATCAAAGGAGCCCTTGTGGTGCCATAGTTAAACACTCGGTTGCTAACCAAAAGTTCAGTGGTTTGATTCATAAAGGGAGACCTGGCGATATGCTCCCACAATGATTCCAGCATAGGAAACCCTATGGGGTTGTTGCTGTTACTAGGTGCCACTGAGCATGTTCCAACTCATAGCGGCCTGATGTACAACAGAACGAAATGCTGCCCAGTCCTGCGCCATCCTCACAATCATTGCTGTTTGAGCTCATTTTTGCAGCCACTGTGTCAATCCATCTCGTCGAGGTTCTTCCTCTTTTTCACTGACTCTCTACTTAACAAAGCATGATGTCCTTCTCCAGAGACTGATCCCTCCTGATAACATGTCCAAAGTATGTGAGATGAAGTCTCGCCGTTCTTGCTTCTAAGGAGCATTCTGGTTTTACTTCTTCCCAGACAGATTTGTTTGTTCTTCTAGCAGTACATGGTATAGTCAATATTCTTTGCCAACACTGTAATTCAAATGCATCAATTCTTCTCTGGTCTTTCTTATTCATTGTCCAGCTTTTGCATGCATATGAGGTGACTGAAATACCATGGCTTGGGTCAGGTGCACCTTAGTCCTCAAAGTGACATCTTTGTTCCTCAACACTTTTGCAGCAGATTTGCCCAATGCAATACACCATTTGATATCTCGACTGCTGCTTCCATGGGTGTGGATCGTAGATCCAAGTAAAATGAAATTCTTGACAACTTCAATCTTTTCTCCATTTATCATGATGTTGCTTATTGGTTCAGTTGTGAGGATTTTTGATTTTCTTTATGTTGAGGTATAATCCATACTGAAGGCTGTGGTCTTTGATCTTCATTAGTAAGTGCTTCAAATCCTTTTCACTTTCAGCATGTAAGGTTGTGTCGTCTGCATATCACAGGTTGTTAATGAGTCTTCCTCCGATCCTGATGCCACATTCTTCCTCATATAGTCCAGCTTCTTGAGTTATTTGCTCAGCATACAGACTAAGTACGGTGAAAGGATAAAACCCTGATGCACACTTTTCCTGATTTTAAACCACACAGTATCCCCTTGTTGGGGAGACCTAAGAAAATATAGTGATAAATGGGAACTATTTTCCCCAAAAATGTTTGAGGAAAAGTTTTGGGGGGGAAAAGATTAGGAATAATTGTTGGGAGCCTATAGCAACCTGGTGGAGGAAGGAATGGGATGGAGGGGAAAGGAGTATTCTATGTACATTTTTCTGATACTATTTATTTGTCAAATCAGGAAGCAGAGATTTCAACCAAGGTCAATAACTTGGATCAACTGCAACTTTAAGCATCAGTTTTAAGCAGAGAGTAGAGGATACTTTTGGGAACAGAGTTTTTAATATTAAATGCTATATTCCATGAAACTTCCCAAAGGTATTACACTTCTACAAAACAGATTAATTTTCTATTTACCTGGTCTCTACTTGGAAAATATCGAAGAAAATATCCCAAAACAGCTCCTAGCACCACACCAATAGATACCTCCAACAAAGAAACGAGGAGAATATGAAGTATATTACCTGTAAGGGCACAAAATAAGGAAAAGATTTTACAGAGAACTATTTTCACAAACCCTACACATCCGAAAATCAGGTCCAGGTGTTTTATGAAACAAGATAAGCATTTTATAGTACAAATATATGAAAATGGACCTTTCATAATTATACATGTGAAAGTATATGTGCATCTATTTGATAAATCACATATATACTCTCAATTTAATAAGTATATACAGATAACTCAGAAATACCCATTGTATAAATATGCCAGAAAACAGAAATATAAGCCAGCAATGTGGTCCCCTTATATAGCCAATCTAAAATACCAGGTAGGTAGAAGAATGGATAGAGACTGAGAAGGGAGCCCCTTTCGCCCACAGGACATGACTGGTAAGAGTTCTATAAAAGTGTCTTCCCTGATGCCCTAACAAAAACAAATGATTTAAAAACAAAAAGAACAATTTAACAACAACAAAAAGATTTATTCTAGGGTCAATCCTACCTATATCGAAGGGTCAGTCAACTGAGGTTCCAACATATTTTATTTATCTACACTTGTAGTTCATTATAATAAGTAACTAGGGGCCCTGGTGGTGCAAAAGTTAAGCACTCGGCTCTAACTGAAAGGTTGGCGGTTTGAATCTACCCAGTAGCTCCGTGGGAGAAAGACCTGGTGATCTGCTCCCATAAAGATTACTGCCTAAAAGACCCTATAGGGCAATTTTACTCTGTCATATGAGGTTGCTGTGAGTCAAACAACAACATGTGACCCTGAGTCACAAAAGAAAGTCAGCTATGTTCTCTGTATTTAGTTAATAAGGTATGTAAATATATATTTTAGAAAGATTTTTCCATTTAAAATAATAGAAACAAATTAACACAGTATTTACAAGAATTTGAATATGATATAGATAATCTTTCAATACGTGGAGAAAGAAAGATGTAATATTCCACAACAGAGTGGAAACAGCTGGCTAACTAGTTGGCTGAAAATAAAGTTAGATCTCTATACCTACCATAGTCCAAAGTATAGATGTATTAAATAACTAACGTATAAAACAAAACTTTAAAAGTCCTTAAAATTTTAAGTGCCATTTTATCTAGTCATGTAATGGGAAAGGATTTTCTAAGCATGTATCTTCTTGGTTTTTCACTTTCTTTGGTTCTCCCCAAATTAGGTTCAGTCTCCTGTAACATGTTCTCACTGCATCCTGTACTTAAATTTTGTAATATTCATCACAATGGAAATTACTTACTTAATATAAGCTCCTTGGGAACATGGGCTACTGGTTTCTTTACTGAATTATTTTAATAGTAAAAATAGAAGTCATCTTCAATTCAACAGTTTAAATAATTATAATGAAGTCAAACAATACTGTGCAACCATTAGAAAAAAATGATGTCATCGAAATATATTTACTGTAGAGAAGTATGTTTATGATATATGGTTAAGCACAAAAAACCTCAGGTTACAAGAAAGTATAGTCAATGTTCAATAATAAATATAAGGATATTAGAGAGAGAGAACAAATGGGTGGATTTATATCAAAAGTTTAGAATTATTATTGTTGGAGGTATGACTATTGCAGATTTCAGTCTTATATTTTCCTTTTTTAAAATAATATTCTATTGTATTTTTGGTGAAAGTTTACACAGTAGGTTAAGTTCCCATTTCCTAATTACTATACATATTGTTCGGAGACATTGGTTACAGTTTTCACAATGTTTTAACATTTTCATTAATTCCCTTCTGGATGTTTTGCTTCCAGAAATCTGGTTTCCCTGTTCCCTTACCCTTTCATTTTTGCTTTAGAGTAATTGTTGACCATTTGGTCTCATATAAATGATTTATTTTAAAGTGTGCAGTACTCATTGGAAATATTCTTTATTTTATGAGCCAATCTGTTATTTAGCTAAAAGGTGCCCTCAGGGCTAGCTTAGATTCAAGGTTTATAGAGTATCTCAGGGTGATAGTCTCGGGGAGTCTTCTAGTCTCAACTGGTCTGGGAAGTCTGGGCTTTTTAAGAATTTGAGCTCTGTTCCACATTTTTCTCCCCTTCTACCAGGATCCATCTATTGTAGCCCTGATCACATATTTTCCTTTTTGTGTATTTATATTTTCTGATTTTAAAAGAAACTATATATACCATATATATTAAAAAATATTTGATGCTTCAGTAATACAGAAGACTGAATTTCTTTCATTGCAGATAATTAAAGCATTACTAATGTGGAAATAGAAGGCGCCCTGGTGGTGCAGTGGTTAAAGCAGTTGGCTGCTAACTGATAGGCTGGCAGTTCGAACCCACCAGCCGCTCCACTGGAGAAAAGACGTGGTAGTCTGCTTCCATAAAGATTTACACCCTTGGAAACCTTATGGGGCATTTCCACTCTATCCTATGGGGTTGTGATGAGTCAGAATTGACTCGATGGCAGTGGGGTTTTAATGTGAAAATGCTTACTTTCACAATACATGTAGAGTGACATTCAAGACCAGATATCATCTTGGGGGTCAGAACTCCTGTAGGATATTGTCTACCACTACCAAAAAGGCACACAGTTCTTCAGGCTCTGTATATATATATTTAAGTTGCCTTAACAACAGAGTAACCAGTTACTTATGTTGTTGTGGGTAGGTGCCGTTGAGTCAGTTCCCGTTTAAAGTGACACTATGTACATCAGAACGAAATACTGCCCTGTCCTGGGCCATTGACACAGTCGTTGCTGTGTTTGAGACCATTTCTGTAGCCACTGTGTCAATCCATCTCTTTGATGGTCTTTCTCTTTTTCGCTGACCTTCTACTTTACCAAGCATGATGTACTCCAGGGACTGGTCCCTCCTGATAACATGTCCAAAGTACATGAGACAAGGTCTCACCAACCTTGCTTCCAAGGCACATTCTGGCTGTATTTCTTCCAAGACAGATCTGTTTGTTCTTCTGGCAGTCTATAGTATATTCAAAATATTCTTCACCAACATCAAAATTCAAAGGTGTCAATTCTTCTTTAGTCTTCCTTAGTCATTGTCCAGCTTTTGCATGCATATGAGGCCATTGAAAATACCATGCATGGCTTGGGTAAGGCACACCTTACTCCTCAAAGTGTGACATCTTTGCTTTTTAACACTTTAAAGAGGTCTTTTGCAGCAGATTTGCCCAGTGCAATACATCATTTGATTTCTTGACTGCTGCTTTCATGGGTGTTGACTGTGGATTCAAGTAAAATGAAATCCTTGACAACTTCAATATTTTCTCCATTTATCATGATGTTGATTACTGGTCAGGTTGTGAGGATTTCTGTTTTCTTTATGTTGAGGTGTAATCCGTACTGAAGGCTGTGGTCTTTGATCTTCATCAGTAAGTGCTTCAAGTCCCCTTCACTTTCAGCAAGCAAGATTGTGTCATCTGCATATCGCAGGTTGTTAATGAGTCTTTCTCCAATCCTGATGTTGTGTTCTTCTTCTTATAGTCTGGCCTCTTGGATTATTTGCTCAGCATACAGACGGAATAAGTATGGTGAAAGAACACAATCCTGACGCACACCTTTCCTGATTTTAAACCACTCAGTATCCCCTTGTCCTGTTTGAATGACTGCCTCTTGGTCTATGTACAGGTTCTTCATGAGCACAATTAAGTGTTCTGGAGTTCCCATTCTTTGCAATATTATCCATAATTTGTTGTGACTCACACAGTCAAATGCCTTTGCATAGTCAATAAAACACAGGTAAACATCTTGCTGGTATCCTCTGCTTTCAGCCAAGATCCATCTGATATCAGCAATGATGTCCCTTGTTCCACATCCTCTTCTGAATCCGGCTTAAATTTCTGGCAGTTCCCTGTGGATGTACTACTGCAACCATTTCTGAATTATCTTTAACAAAATTTTACTTGCGTGAGATATTAATGATATTGTTTGATAATTTCTGCATTCTGTTAGATCAACTTTCTTTGGAATGGGCACAAATTGGATCTTTTCCACCGGGGACATCTAGCTCTTCCACAGGGGACATCTAGCTCAATTGGCATAACATAGTCTATAAAGAAAATGTTCTACATTCGACTATGCTAAGTGGTGACTGGGGTCTTAAAAGCCTGCGAATGGCCATCTAAGATACATCTACTGGTCCCATCCTGGCAGAAGCACAGGAGAATGAAGACCAAAGGCACAAGGGAAAGATTAGTCCAAATGACTAATGCACCACAATGACCACAACCTCCACCAAACTGAGCCCAGAACAACTAGACAGTGCCCAGTTACCACCACCACTGCTCTGGCAGGGATCACAATAGAGGTCCTAGACAGAGTGGGATAAAACCGTAGAACAAAATTCAAATTCACACACACACAAAAAGACCAGGCTTGCTGGTCTGACAGAGACTGGAGAAACCCCGAGAATACGGCCCCTGGACACCCTTTTAACTCAGTACTCTAGTCACTCCTGAGGTTCACCCTTCAGCCAAAGATTAGACAGGTCTAATTTATAGGGTCAGTAATAATACACATGAGGGACGTGCTTCATAGTTCAATCATGTGTACGAGACTAATGGGCACATCAGCCCAAAGCAAAGACAAGAAGGCAGAAAGGGACCAGAAAACTGTACAAATAGAAACAGGGAAACTGGGGTGGAGAAGCGGAGAGTGTTGACACACCTCGGGGTTGGCAACCAATGTCACAAAACAATATGTGTATTAAGTGTTTAATGAGAAACTAATTTGCTATGTAAACTTTCACCTAAATCACACACACACACACACACACACACACACACATATATATATATATATATATATTTGGGTCTCTTCCAGCTGGCTGGCCAGGTAGTTGTCTTCCAAATTTCTTGGCATAGATGAGTGAGAGCTTTCAGCATTACATCCATTTGCTAAAACATCTCAATTGGTGTTCTCTCAATTCCTGAAGCTCTGTTTTTTACTAATGCCTTCAGTGCAGCTTGAACTTCTTCCTTCAATATCATCAGTTTTTAATCATATGCTACCTCCTGAGATGGCTGAATGTCAACCTTTTTTTTTTTTTTTTGGTACAGTGACTCTGTGTATTCCTTCTATCTTCTTTTGATGCTTCCTGAGTAGTCCAATATCTTCCTTATAGACTCCTTCAATATTTCAACTCAGGGCTTGCATTTTTTCTTCAGTTCTTTCAGTTTGAGAAATGCCAAGCGTGTTCTTCCCTTTTGGTTTTCTAACTTCAAGTCTTTGCACATTTCATTATAATACTTTACTTTGTCTTCTTGAGCCGCCCTTTGAAATTTCTTCTTCAGCTCTTTTACTTCACCATTTGTTCCTTTACCGTACATTCAAGAGCAAGTTTCAAGGTCTCTTCTGATATTTGTTTTGGTCTTTTCTTTCTTTCCTGTCTTTTTAATGACCTTCTGCTTTCCTCATGTATGATGTCCTTGATGTCATCCCACAATTCAGCTGGTCTTCGGTCATTAGTGTTCAATGCGTCAAGTCTATTCTTGAGATGGTCTATAAATTCAGGTAGGATATTCTCAAGGTTGTACTTTGGCTCTCGTGGACTTGTTTTAATATTTTTCAGCTTCAGTTTGAACTTGCATACGAGCAATTGATGGTCCGTTCCACAGTCAGCCCCTGACCTTGATCTGACTGATGATATTGAGGTTTTCCATCATCTCTTCCCCAGATGTAGTCAATCTGATTCCTGTGCATTCCATCTGGTGAGGTCCACGTGTACAGTCGTCATTTATGTTGTTAAAAAAAGATATTTACAATGAATAAGTCATTATTTACAAGGATGGCCAAAAAGGAATATTTCAAAAATAGCTCTTAGGAATAGTAGTATTAATGATATTGCTGCTTAAAATTTTCTAGTGAAAACAGTGATAAAATTCCAAGGCAACATGAGAATATAGATAGTGATAATCTGGGTAATATTATTAATGGAAACGTGGTTATTAAAATGAATCATGTCTATCAAGTAGTCCTTTCATTTTTTCCTTTTCTTTATGAATGTTTATTACACTTTTACTAGGTAAAAGTTTAAGAGTAAAATTTTTAAGGTTTAGCATTATAGTACATGAAAAGTAATTCCTCAGCATTCTGAGCTGTTACATTGTTTCTATGGTCTTTATATTATATATTTGGAATATTCAACATTCATTCATTTTTACCTGGTACAATTAATAATATTACTAAACTTACAGCAGAATATAATTCAGGAAAGATATTTTCAGTTATCATATATTCTAGTAAAACTTTGTACCTAGGGTTCATGGTTTAGGAAAATTTCAAAAATTCTTCATCTTCAACTTTGAAAATATTTGGCAATTTATGACAATCATTTTGACAAGCTTTTTTTTTTTTTTTTAAATTTTAGCTTCCTTGGTTTCAAATCCTCCAGCATTAGGTAAAGTATGCCGGTTTTTAAAAATATACATTTTAGTGTGTTTTTTGTGAAAGTTTACGCAGCAAATTAGATTTCCATTCAGCAATTAATAAACAAACTGTTCCATGACATTGGTTATAGTCCCCACAATGTGTCAGTACTTTCACCATTTCCACCCTGCCTGCCCCATTTCCACCCATCCGGTTTCCCTGATCCTCCTTGCCTTCTTATCTTTGCTTTTGTGTAAACGTTGACCGTTTGGGAAGTAGTGCTTTCTTAAACTAATGAAATTTCTTCCTGGTCTAGAATGAGATTTCTATGAAGAATAAAATGATGTTAAATTGAAAAGTCTTGATTAATAAATTAAAAAGTAAAACCAGAAACCTTGTTCAAAGAACTAACAGAAAAGGCCATGAATGATACAGTGGGTACTGCATTGTCTTGTTTACCTGAGGAGAAGACTATGCCCATGCATGCATTAAATCCAGTGATAGCCAGAATGTCATCCAAACTGCTAGCAGCTATTAGTAAGGTTGGAATGCCTTTCTCAATACCATATCCATCTTCTTGCAAAAGCAGCATGGAAGGGACAACAATAGCAGGAGAGACAGCACCTACTACAAAACTGAAAGAAAGTCTTTCAAAACCAACTTAAAATCTTTTTAACCAAATAGTGTTTTATAGTAAACTTAACAACAAATGTATTAACATTTACAACATTTCAATACAAAATTTCTGCTTTTGAGTGAATGTCATTTAACTGAGTGGTATAATTTTTCATGCATTCTTTAGTGCTAGTTGAAATCTTACAGAGATTTGGCTCAAGAAGTTGGGCTGAGCACAAACTGTGGCCTCTCTTTTAATCCCTAAATCCTTTGAAAGGAAGATATAAAAGTAATAGGAAAACCCATAACTTAACTGAAACACAAAAGTAGAACTGTCAATGGACAAGAAACTTCATGTATTCCAGGAAGATAAGAGGCAGTTTAAGATTTTAAAAGGAAACCATAGCCCAAAATGTTTGTAAAGATTACTACAAAGGATATGGTGACTTCTAAGGGTGCTCCAACTCCAGAAATGGCAAATACTGGGAGCAGGAAGGGATTCCGGGGAAACCAATAGGGTGATTATTTAGAGTACCACTGTAAGAATAGCCAGATAAATCTACCCTCCACAGTATTTCCACGTCTTGAGCAAGGCAGTAAGGAGCAGAGATGTCTGCCCTCAACAAGGTATAATGAATGTGAGCACCTGTAAGTTACAAACGCAAATTAGAAAATTCCTGGGGCAGTTGATGGCACTCATGTTCTTGTTCAGAACCTTGCCTCAGCTCTTCCACATTGACTTTATAGACGCTGAAGTATACCCTGTGTAGAGATGTTGTGGGTGCCCCACCAAAACCCATTCACCAGCCAGCACACACATCCACCAGCTGCTGCTTGTTGGCTGTTACTCATCCACACCTGCACCTTTCTCGGGAGACTTGCCCTGGCTGACAAGAGCCTATCTTGGAATGCTAGGGAGGTTTTGCCCTCTTTTCTACTCCCCTACCTCCACAGGTCCTGCCAATAACTGACTGATGTGAGTGTCTAACAATTAAGCCCCTTTGCCTCTGGCTGTACAACTCTCTGGTTTATGCTCCAGATTTCCCTGTGGACTCAAGAAGAGGCTAGATTTCTCTGAAACCACGTTATTTGCCTAGTTCAGTGGTTCCTAAACTTTGCTAAACATTGAAATCACCTGGTGTATCATTTCCCTATTGCTCCTTAAAAAATCATCTCCAAAATCAGCAGCTTACAACAACAAACATTATCTCACAACTTTTGTGGGTTAGGAATCTGAGTGTTGCTTAGTTGTACGCCTTTGGCTCAAGGTTTCTCATGAGGTGGGTGCAGGAAAATCTGCTTCCAAGCTTACTCACATAGCTGTTGGCTAACTTCAGTACCTCATCATGGGGGCTTCTCCACAGGGCTGCCTCACAACATGGCAGCTGGTTTCCCCCGGGCAAGTGATCAAAGAGAATGCTAGAAATAGCGTGCAAGACCAAAGCCAGTCTTTTATAACCTAATCTTGGAAGTGACATCTCATCACTTCTGCTGCATTCTGCTTATTAGAAGCAAGACAATAAGTTCAGCCCAAACTTACAAGGAAGGAATTACACAAAGGTGGAAATATCAGAAAGCAGGGATCATTGGGAGTGATCTTAGAGGTCACCTACCATACTTGGGAACCTTTAACTCTTTCGTTACTATTGGTGTAACTGTATACCAGTCACTTTTTATGCCTCTGGACCTCACAGGTAGTACGTTGTTCTGGTTCTAATGTATTTAGCCTCAAGATGGGTCCCTTTTGAAATGTGCAAAGCTCAGCAGACTGGAGTTGGAGCCTCATTTTTGTGTAGGTTGAGCATTATATTAGGTGATGCTTCCTGAATGTATTAATTTTATAACCTTTTGCCTTTATTTCTGAGACAAGGCTTGCAAGCACGATTATAGCTTTCCTATGTGATAGTTAGGGAGCCCTGATGGGTTTGTTTTTTTTTTTCTGGAAAACTGGAGGTTCCCCATGTAACCTAATGGAAAGGGTCTCACAATAAACTATTCAGTTCATATTGGTATATTGTCATTATTGTCATACCACAGATCAGTGACAGCACAGTGCTACTTGTCTTATTCGTGACTTGTATTACCAGATCATATATCTCAAAATCCGTAACTAATATAAAAAAATTCCAAATTGCTCTTTGAATCAGCATGCCATAATTAGTGAAAACACATAGCATCAAATTTTTTTTTTAAAAATAAAAATTTAATAATGAAAGGGTTAAAAAATACTGATGCCTGGCTTCCATTTGAAGACATTCTGATCTAATAGTATAAAGTGTGATCGCTTCCTGAATTTTTAAAAGCTCCCGGGAGATTTTAATGCACAGCAAAGTTTGGGAATCACTGGCTTCTCCCCCAGTTCTATCCTGCTTCCTTCACTCAGAAGTTTCTCCTGAGAGCTCCTGCAACAAATCACTTGATGAACAATCCTAATCTCAGCCTAACCTAAGGTATTTGCTTGGTGGCACGACCGGCCTGTTCCCCACAAAGAGGCAATAGTAAATAGATACAGCAATCAAAAGTTAATAAGAAGTCTCAAAAAAAAAGAGCACTCATTAAAGTGTCACCAGATATTTGGTGAAAGCCAACAGTTTGAATCATTAGATGGAAGAATGATCATTAAATGGAAGAATTTACATCTGAGGAAAGAGATATTCCAGAAAGAGAGCAACCAGAACATGACTTTAGAGTAACTATAAATAACATTCAAAAATCATGAAAATATACTGTATATATCCATAAAATTTTAACTACAGTTATTGGAAATTAAAAATTGATTGCTGAAATAAAAAAATAAATAGGTGACATAGACATAGCTCAAGAGTTAGTGAACAAGTTGGAAGATTGAGCAGAGGAATTTTTCTAGTATGTACTGCAAAAGGATAAGCAGCTGAAAAGCATAAAGAACAAGTTAATAGGCATGGAAGAGGGAGTTACAAAGGGACATAATAAAAGAGAACTGAGGAAAGAAAATATACTACAAGATATATCCAAAAACTGAGGAAAAAAAATAGATACAACAATTCTCTGACTGAAAGAGCCCACCTGTAGTCCAGTTCCTTCTCTGATTCTTAGGTTTCCTTCTTTCTTGTTTGTTCCAGATGAATAATGATCAATAGTTGTATCTTAGATGTCTGCTCCTAAGCTTTTAAGACCCTAGATACTACTCACAATTCTGGGAAGTAGAACATAAACTTTAAGAACTATGTTATGCCAAATGACTGGATTGTCCCACAAGACCATGGCCCTAAGCCCCGAACGCAAGAGAACTAATTCCACGAGGTGACTGGTTATATCTAATTAAAATCAGCATCTTACACAACCGAGCATTTGCCCATTCATCCCTTTTCCCTATGTACGGTTTATTGACATCAGTTACATCAGTAATGCTGTGGAAACTTCACCCACATTCAGGGCCACTTCTACAAACAAACAAAAAGTGATTACCTACCTAGAAAGTACTTCTCCCGCCACCCTACCCTTGGTAACTACTAATGAACTTTGCTGTTGTTAGATGCCATTGAGTCAGTTGCAATCATAGCGATCCTATGTATAACAGAAAGAAACACTGCCCAGTGCTGCATCATCTTCACAATTGTTGCAGCCACTGTGTCAATCCATCTTGTTGAGGTTCTTCCTCTTTTTTGCTGACCCTCTACTTTACCAAGTATGATGTCCCTCTCCAGGGACTGGTCCCTCCTGATAACACGTCCAAAGTATGTGAGATGAAGTCTCGCCATCCTCATTCCTAAGGAGCATTCTGGCTGTACGTCTTCCAAGATAGATTTGTTTGGTCTTCTGGCAGTACATGGTATATTCAATACTCTTTGCCAACACCATAATTCAAAGGCATCAATTCTTCTTTGGTTTTCCTTATTTATTGTCCAGCTTTCACATGCATATGAGGTGACTGAAAACACCATGGCTTGGGTCAGGTGCACTTTAGTCCTCAAAGCGACATCTTTGCTTTTTAAAACTTTAAAGAGGTCTTTTGCAGCAGATTTGCCCAATACAATATGTCGTTTGATTTCCTGACTGCTGCTTTCATGGATGTTGATTGTGGATCCAAGTAAAATGAAATCTTTGACAACTTCAATCTTTTCTCTGTTTATCGTGATGTTGCTTATTGGTCCAGTTGTGAAGATTTTTGTTTTCTTTATGTTGAGGTGTAATTCATATTTAAGGCTTTAGTCTTTGATCTTGATCAGTAAGAAATGAACTTTAGTTTCTTCATATTTACCTATTCATGTCATTTCATAAAACTGGTGTGGTTGTGTGCTGTTGAGTCAATTCTGACTCATAGCAACCCTATAGAACATAGTAGAACTACCCCATAGGGTTTCCTAGGCTGTAAATCTTTACTGGAGCAGACCACTAAGTCTTTTTTCCTGTGGAGGGGATGGTGAGTTCAAACCTCTGACTTTTCAGTTGGCAGCCGAATGCTAACCCATTATGCCACCAAGGATCTTTTGATAAATGTGAAAATATACAATGTTTACTTTTTTGTGGTTGACTTATTTCACTCAACATAATGTCCTCCAGGTTCATCCATGTTGTAAGATGTTTCAAGAACTCATTTTTCTTTATTGCCAAGTAGTATTCCATTGTATGTATGTACAACATTTTACTTATCCATTTATCTGTTGATGGGCACTTAGGTTATTTCCATCTTTTTGCTATTGTGAATAGTGCTGCAGTGAACATAGGTATGCATATGTCTGTTTGTGTCACTTCTATTGGATCCTTAGGGTATAATACCTAGGAGTGGAATTGTTGGATCATATGGCAGCTCTACCTCTAGTTTTTTGAGGAACTGCCAGACTGTTTTCCACAACTGCTGAACATTTTGCATTCCTGCTAGCAATGGATGAAGGTTCCAATTTCTTCACCTCTCCTTCAACACTTGCTATTTTCCATTTTTTAAAATAATTTATTTATTTTTGTTATTGTTAAGAATATACACAGCAGAACACACACCAGCTCAACAATTTCTACGTGTACAATTCAGTGACATTGATTACATTCTTCGAGTTGTACAACCATTCTCACCTTCCTTTTCTGAGTTTTTCCTCCTCCATTAACATAAACTCACTGGCCCCAAGGTTTCCTATCTAATCTTTTGAGTTGCTGTGTCAATTTGATCCCATATAGATAGATCTTAAAAGAGCACAATACTCAAGGCATATTTTCTGTTTTTTTTTTTAATCTTAGTCATCCTTATTGTTGTCGTGTGCCATTGAGTCCATTCTGATTCACAGCAACCCTACAGTACAGAGTAGAACTGCTCCGTAGTGTTTCCTAGGCTGTATCTTTACCAGAGTGGCTGGTGGGTATGAACCACCGGCTTTTCAGTTAGCAGGTGCGTTCTTAATCATTTTACCACCAGGGGTCCTTGCTCAAATGAATAGGCTTTCATTAATGGGGAGTCAGTTCTGATTAATGGCGACCCCATGTGTGTCAGATTAGAACTGTGCTCCATAGGGTTTTTAATGGCTCATTTTTGGAAGTAAATCACCACACCTTTCTTCCAAGGTGTCTCTGGGTGTACTCAAACCATCAACCTTTCGGTTAACAGCTGGGCACTTAACCATTTGCACCACCCAGGGACTCCAGGCTCTGATTACTTCTTATTAACTCCTAATTCACCTACCATCAGTCTCTCCCAACTCCAGCCATTCTAGATAC
This sequence comes from Trichechus manatus latirostris, assembly GCF_000243295.1. NCBI lineage: Eukaryota > Metazoa > Chordata > Mammalia > Sirenia > Trichechidae > Trichechus > Trichechus manatus. The sequence goes on from NW_004444007.1 coordinate 4,110,677, forward strand.
CATGTCAGACCAAATTCAAGTACATACTATGTCACTGAGTTACTTCCCTAAATAAAAACTTGTAACTCTGTATCATCTGCCAAACTGACTTCAAACTCCTCTAGAGGCCAGGTTTAAAGATCTTCTACTATCCATCTTCTCCACAGCCATCTGTTTGGAGATCTCCAGCAAAAATCTACACATCACGCAGTCTGGCCTCTACATAGATCCCACACAGGCCATCCACATTCCTTCCTTAAGCCTTTGTCTCTGCTGCCCCTCCCCTGGAATAACCTCTCCATTTTCTCCACGTATCATTTCTACACGGAGTCTCTGCGTGGTGCAAATGGTCAAAGCCACCCTAGCGGGAGTGAAATGGTATTTCATCATGGTTTTGATTTGCATTTCTTTTTTTTTAAAATTTTTTTATTGTACTTCAGGTGAGGCTTACAGAACAAATAGTTTCTCATGAAACAGCAGTACACATATTGTTTTATGACATTGGTTAACAACCCCACAACATGTCAACCCTTTAACTTCTCAACCTTTTTTCTGGGTAAAACTACACATAGCCAAAGATACACCATTTCAAAAATTTCTACATGCACAGTTCAGTGACACTGACTACGCTCTTCCAATTGTGCGGTTATTCTCATTTAAGATGAAGGCTTACAGAACAAAATAATTTCTCATTTAACAATTACTACAAATGTTGCCCTATGACAATGGTTAACAATC